>NC_142928.1:176982360-177002360 GCF_046866305.1 Octopus bimaculoides | reverse complement strand
ATATATATATATATATATATATATATATATATATATATATATATATATATATATATATATATATATATATATATATCACGTCATCATGTGACCCACAATGTGACCGACCACACTAACAGATGATGTTGTTACACATCGTTGTCAGCAGGGTGCTTTGCTTCCTTTTAACAAAATATCACTTGTGTTCTGTTTCAGAATTTACTCACATGAATTTTTTATAAATCAGTCAAGTATTTTATTTTCAGTTTTTGTTCAATCATATCTCTCTTCCTTATCTTTTATTCTCTTCATTTACTGATTTTTCCGCAAACTTTATTTATTAATATTTTTCTTCGTATACTTAAATAAGGCAACGTCTGAATTTTGAAACTGATAGCTTTAAATATAGCAAATATTTGTCGCCTGGAAACGAAGAAAATAACGTTTTACATCTGATAGAAATTCATAGTTTCCACGTTACCAAAAATAATAAAAACAAAAAGAAGGTAAAGTAACTTTGATTTACATATAGCAAGCGAAACATTCAAAATAACCAAAATAGATGGTCAGCAGCTGAAAAAAAAACAAACTAATCGACAACAGATCATATTCATAATGAATTATGTATTTCTGTCTTGGTTACTATTTGTGTCAACGACAAAACACAAAATGTCTTCTACCGTCAATCCTGAAAATGCAAACATGCATTAAAATACAAGCTGCATCAATTGCCTGCTTACCTCCAAAGATTTTTCCTGGAATGCACGTCACCTGAATTAAAAATGTATTAGAGTCGGAGTCAATTTGTCCATTTGCTGAAGCTTCGATGGGTCTTGCAGACATGTAGTTCCAGATATGAGAGTTTCCGTAACGCAACATACATTGGCTATGTGCTATGTGACCCTCAGTGAGGAACATATATACTAGACATTTGAATAATCACGTACAGACGATCAATCAGCTACGTTTGTACTCCATGAAAAGAAATCGCCTCTAGTTAAATAAATAAGAGAGACTTTAAAAATATGTCTATAGTTACAGGAGTAATCTATAATTGCATTAATAAATAGTTTCACTACAAACCATGGAAGAAATACGTTTTAGAAAGCTAAATCATCCTCAGATAACTAAATCGTCATTGAAAATCTATTCAAAATTTTTTTTCAAAATTGTTTATTAATACTACTTTCTAACAAAATCAGCGACGCCCATTGTAATACGTCAATATTTTAGGAAATAAAATCTCCGACAATAAGCTTTAAAAATATGTTTATGGTAACATTAAAGATAGAATGTTTTAGCAAAATATTTTTACAGAATTTGCTAATGTTTGCAATAAACACGATATTTTTTAATGTTTCATTGCAGTTAATTTTTATTCTGTTTATTTAATACAATGTGTAAATGTTATAACACAATTAAAGCTATATCGACAACAGAACTGAGGTTTTTCAAGTCTTTATGTAATATGTAATAAACCGAACATTACCATTGCTGTGTTCAAAATTAGAATTTTTTTTAAATATTGCAGATATTACAGGTCCAGGAGTGGCTGTGTGGTAAGAAGCTTGCTTCCCAACCACATGGTTCAAGTGTTAGTCTCACTGCGTAGCACCTTGAGCAAGGGTCTTCTACTATAGACCAAAGCCTTATGAGTGGATTTGGTTGACGGAAACTCAAAGAATGCCGTCGTATACATGTATGTTTATCTATCTACCTATCTACCTATCTATCTATCTATCTATCTATCTATTTATCTATCTATCTGTATGTATGTATGTATATATGTGTGTTTGTGTGTGTGTGTGTGTGTGTGTGTGTGTGTGTGTGTCTGTCTGTCTGTCTGTCTGTCTAACTGTGTGTCTTTGTCTGTGTTTGTCCCTCCCCCCGCACCGTTTGACAACCGGTAAATAACTACAAAAGTAAATAAAAAGTGTGTTTACGTCTCCGTAACTTAGCGGTTCGACAAAAAGAGACCAATAGAATAAGTACTAGGCTTACAAAGAATAAATCCTGGGGTTGATTTTCTCGACTAACGGCGGTGCTCCAGCATGGCCGCAGTCAAATGACTGAAACAAGTAAAAGAGTAAAAGAGTAAGTTAATCAAGGTAAATCGTATAGCTGGATATCTCAGTGAAAGATTCACATCTCCTGCCCATTGGTAGCTGGTCATTTGAGCAGAGGTCCTTAAGATATCTATTCTGATAGGTGTTAGCAATCTTACGTTCGAAATCATTTTGAAAACCGATTCATCATTTACTTCTTCCAAGAGTAACTGAATGATGTTACTATATTTGTTGCTAAATACCAAAGAGGTTATAACAGAGCACGAGGCGTAAAGTCCTAAGAAGTAATGTGCTATATTATAAATGTTTGTTAGACGAAGGTTTTCTTTTCTTCTCGAGACACGCTAGTGGAGACATCAAAGGCAATGAAGGCAAAAATCATATTTCAGAAAATGTTATAGGACAAAATAAGAGTGACCTGAATAATAATGATAATAATAATAATAATAATAATAATAATAATAATAATAATAATAATAATAATAATAATAATAATAATAATAATAATAATAACAATAATAATAATAATAATACTAACAACAACAACAACATCGAAAAATACCTTAGGAATGAGAACCCAGGTTCGAAATTTCCCCAAGACACCTGATGAAGGCTGGAGGGTATATCATCCGAAACGTTGTGTTAACAACAAACAAGATGAGGACAAATATCCGTCAAATGTAAATAATGTAAATAATATACATAATTCCTCAATTCTTAAATATAGAACTGTACTACTTGTTTAGTACTGTAAACAAAGAAATTGTCAAGATGAAAGCTGTTTGTTGCTGTTCTTGATATCCCTATTCGTTGCTCAGTGGGCCACTGATATGCTTTCGCAAAGTAGTCGAATTAATACAAAAATATAAATATACTATTCCCGAGTAAATCCATTTCTTTAATTTTTGAAATTCAAGAATGCCACATTATACCATTTAAGAATTATATGGTTCTAATTAAACCAGAATATAAGAACCACAAATATGTACAACCTTGTGACTGACAATATTTTATCCAGTCATAGAAAATACTTGACTTTCAACGATACATTTCACCTAATTTAGTAAATTTTTGATGAATCTTAGTTCACAATTCGTACTTAAGAACTTGCGTGCTTGCTTCATTCTCTTGTTTCCGTTTGGTCACCGATCCAGAGTGAACTAACGTGTGAGTGAAACTAGAGAAATGCACATGTAACCAAATCGCAGAAATACAACAGAACCTTTTAATAATCTTTAGTATACGATGTTATGAAGAAATTTTAAAAAAGAGGGAATGTAATTAGGTGTGTGATGTTAAAAGGCTAAGATGTCTCTTCAATGAAGCAATTATTTCAATTTCCACATAGTATCTCATATCACATTTCTTGCTAAATGAATAAGCACAATTCCGAAAATACAAGAATTTCCATCGTGTAACTGTCAGATTCAACCAACTCCAGATGTCAATCTTAAGTAAATTTAGATGGAAGAGTAGAACTATGAAATAAATCATTTATAACACTCGTTTAGAATCTCGATTACACTGTAATGGCTGTACAAAATATTTTCCAATCATATGCTGGCAATATATAATAGACTTCTCCTACAAGAGTTAGCTGTCTTGTAGAAACAAGAGTTAGCTGTCTTGTAGAAGTCAACATAGTCGACTAACGTGCAAATAAAATTTCTGTGTCCATGTAAAAAATAATTGTATTTTATTGGTTTTTTGTTGAATTCACTGCCAAAAAAACAAGTCTTAAATGAACGACTGGATTACTTAATATAATATTCGTTTACGTTAATTTTATTTATTTTCTTTTATTCTTTGATTTGCTTCACTAATTTAACTGCAGCCATGTCTTAAAAGGTGTTAGTCGAAGAAATTTTGTAAGCCTATCGGTCTCTTTTGCCGAACCGCTAATTAACGGGAATATAAACACACAAGCATCGGTTGTCAAGCGATGGCGGGGGGCAAACACAAACACATGCACATACAAATATATAAACTCATATATATATATACGATGGCTTTCTTCCAGTTTTCGTCTGCCAAATCCACTCACAAGGCCTTGGTAGGCCCTGTGCATGAGACGGAACTTTAATAAATGCTTTAAATTTGTATTACATTCGATGACAAAACAAAATTGGTTCCTTAGAACTAAGAGGGTTTTGATTGGGTATATTTTCCAAATTGCTGGAAACTAAAATCTTATGTTCTGGCAGAAGCCAGAAAATAAGAATATTTTGAGTATTACGAACAAAATTGGTGGAACTGCAACAATATGAGAGCCCCAAGAAGGTCTAATCGCAATGTTGCTTTCCGTTAGAAATGGAAGAATATAGAACAAGGTTTTGGTAAACTTTCCTCATCTAGCATGTTACAGACACCCTGTTAAAGAAACCAAGAAATACAAGGGGCGTGAGCAGACCAATATTCTATATTGCAAGTCTTGTGCTCAAATTTTAAACCAGAGCGCGCCGGATAAAATGCTTATCGACATTTCTTTGTACTCTTTACTCTATACTGCCAAGCTCAAAATTGCCTTTTATCCTTTCGAGGTCAATAAAATAAAATGCCAGTAAAATGCTGGATTCGATGTAATTGACTAACCTCCTCCATCTAAAATTGTTGAACTTCTACCAAAATGTGAAATCATTCTTATTTGTTATTATCGTTGGCATAGATAAATCCATTCTTATGATATATTACTGATATTTAAACTATCGACCTCGGAAGACATGAATCGTATTCTGAACGGTTGAGATTTAAAGTCACAAAAAGATAAGCAGGACCAGAAACAATCTGGATGGATAGCAGAAATAATACCTAGATGAGCGAGTTATGTCAAGCATACATTCTCCACCCGTTTGTTTGCTTAGAATACGTATACAAGTTGTAATTAATCGAACCTACATTCCATTCACGTTTAAAATCTCCAGTAAATGTGATTCGTTCCATTTAAATCAACTGGCTTCGTTATGCTATTAATGTGGCTGACATTTGGTCGGTGTTATAAATGTCTAAAATACGACCACCACACAGTCAAACGGAATGTTAAATGTAAAGAAGAATAAAGAAATACGAGCAAGGAAAAAGAATTCTTTCGGCTGCATTTATGCTGATAGTAAGGATTATTTTACTGAAGTAGGGAGAGAGAGAGTGTGTGCAGAAAGAGGAAAAAGAGAGTGAGAAGAGATAAGTTGCGTATATGTATTTATTATGCGTGAGTGTGCACATATGTGCGTGTATGTATATATATATATATGTATGTATGTGTATGTATATATATATATATATATATATATATATATATATATATATATATATACACTTACATATATACATATATATATATACATACATACATACATACATACATACATATATACATATATATATATCTATATATATATCTATATATATATCTATACACGCACATATATATGGAAATACATAGACAGAAAAATAGATAGATAGATAGATAGATAGATAGATAGATAGATAGATAGATAGATAGATAGATAGATAGAGAGAGTGAGTCAAAGAAATGGTGATAGATAATGAAATATAAAAAAAAAATAGAAAGTAAAATATTAGAGTGAGAAACAAAAAAGTCAAAAGAGAGTTGGGTTAATGAAAGAGGAGTAGAGAGAGAGGGAGAGCGAGGGAGTATATTATGAAAAGGGAGGGAGGGAGATGGAAAGAAAAGACTGACAAAAATGTTCCAGAAAGCGAGATGAGTATAGGGAGCAATTTGGAAGTAAAAGGAAATAAAGTAGAGGTATAAAAAAATATAATACGAACCAAGGAAGAAGAGGTAAAAGGGAAGATGGAGTAAGTTATATAGTTGCTAGGAAGAAGTAGTTTCTGCGAAAATAGAGCCGGTAGTGTGGAAGAAATAAACAGAGAGTTGCTTTGTAGGAATGGCAGTATTTGTAGATTAGAAAACATAGAGAAGTAGAGGGCAAGAAAGAAAGGAAACAGAGAGGGAAGGAGGGAGATAAAGAGAGAGAACGAAGAGGCAGCGGAAAAGTGAGGGGAAAAAGAGAAAGCATAGCATGGAAAGTGGAGATAATTGAGTAAGGGGAATAATGGAGGATATTGAGGAAAATAGATCAAAGAGAGAGAAAATAGATAAGGAGTTTGGTTAGATAGTTCAAGAGTGTAAGAAAGCAGTAGAAAGAGAAGAAAATCAAGGAGAGACTGAGAGAGCAAGTAAGTGCTGGATGGAGTAATGAAGTTGGAGATATGATGTGGAAATAGATGAGTAGAGGGAGTGGCGGAAGTTAGAGAAAAGAGGAAGTAACGATGCCAGAAAAAAAAAAATATATATCTATATATATATATATATATATATATATATATATATATATAAAATATAAAGTAAAACGTAAAAATTCACTTGTCGTTCGTTTGATGGCTCCAATCCCGAAAACTCTACAGTGTCCATTCTGTATAATGGGGCGGTGATGGTGGACGACAGCGGTCATGGCAAAGAATAGGAAGGGAAAAGAAGTGGTCTGATAAGCGAACAATAGACGATTTGATTGATGGACGGCCATAAAGGGAAGGAAATGGAAATCAAGAAGCGCCAAATAAAAGGAAAATAGGGAAATAAATAAATACACAAATATAGGAATAAAGTTTGAAAAAAAAAACACAGAAAGAAAAAGGCTGTGTGAAAGAAGAGAGAGAGAGAGGGGGAGCGAGAGAGGGCGAGTGAGGCGGAAGGAGTGAGATCGAGAAAAGGGTGAAAGGAAGTTCTGAAATTAAGGAAAAGTAAAAATAGACAGATAAAGAGAGACGGTTTTTGTGAAAGTCAGAGTAGGAAAGAGAGAGGGAGAGAGATAGAAAGGTGGGTGAAATGTGATGTTAAATGTGGGAAAGAGAGAAAGCATTTGTGAATGAAGGGTAGAGAGCGAAGGGTATTATGTCGGTGAGTGTGACAAAAGAGAAAAGAGAGAGGCTGTGTTTGTAAGTGCACGATGAGAGAGAATAAATGTAAGGAAGGAGGACAGAAGAAAGGCGGAAAGAAAAGATCTGTTCCGGCTGCAGTGCTTTTTTTATGGTGCTCAATACAGTTATACAGAATGCAATATGATTGCAGATTCTTACGTATATTAGAGTCGCCGATGGGCGGCACGATGGAGAAGATGGACCCCTAAAAGGCTCCATTGGTTGCAGTGCTATTTCATGGTGCTCAGTTCAATTATAGATTACGCAATAGATTGTAGATACTTATGCAGACGGGCAACAAGGACAGGAGCGTTAGTTACTGTTCTGCGTAATGGCTTCATGCCACACGTGTAACATAAACTGACCACGTCTTTGCGCAAACTACCTGCTGTGCGTCATTGGTTTGGCAATGAACCCAGTAACTTAAAAACGCAGTGAATACATGTGTCCAGCTGCATTTGAAAAATGTTTACTTCTATAATTATTGGTGGTATCGCTAGAGATTCGGAAGAAATACCTTGTAATATTTGTTAAAGCTTTTCATTTTCAGAGTTTAAATCTTGCCGAGGTCAATATTGTTTTCCACCCTTTTCTGAATAATGAAATTTAGTAGATGTCATTGTATGTGATTAAACACCTTAAACACCATACCCCAACACTTTTAACCATATACATGAATTAGAAATAGTAAAGATCGGGCAACTGGTAAAGTCGTTAGAGCGATTGATAGAATATTTTCATAATTTAATTCGATTTCCTTAATTCTGCACATTTAAATCCCACCGAAGTCAAATTCTGTGTGTGAGTGTGTGTGTGAGTGTGTGTGTGCGTGTGTGTGTGTAGCACAAAAAGGAAGTTGCATTGTCAACGATTTATTTAGCTTACACGTTTCTCAAATAGTTTAGCATGTCACAATCGCACATTAGAAATACTAGCTATAAGATAAAATTACCAAAATGTTTCTTCTATTCTTTCTATATGCGAAAACAAATGATAAAACTCCTCATGGACAGTTTCCTAATTTGTTGACTGCTCCTCAGAGCAACGTATACGACTTTTTTTCAGCTATTATTTGAATCTGTGATAAATCAATGTATTACCCTTGTTTATAACTTAAATCGCATATTTATACTTTTGACATCACGTCACTAATTAAATATGATACACAAAACAAAGTGATTCAAGAGAGCTAAAATAAATTCAAATATTACACAGCCTACTTGCGAGAGGATACATATTCTCTTAATCTATACATATTCTCTTAATCTATACATATTCTCTTAATCTATACATATTCTCTTAATCTATAAGAATTCAGATGATTTTGTCAAATTTAGTGCTTATTTATTCACATTGTTTTTAATTAAACATGCACTATCTCATAGCTTTGAGATTCAATGTTTATGCTTAGAATGACATTGTTGAGTAAGTGTAAGAGATCAGATCTGGTCAGTTTGAACATACAACAGATAAAATAGTTGAGCCGGATATGGCCGGTTTAAATGTTAAAGGGTTAATGCTACAAATATAAACCCTAGAGATGGATTCGCATTTTATTAAATGTTTCAGAGAATACTTATCCGATTGCCATCAACTAAATCAGGTAAGGTCAGCTCTAGAGGCATGCGCCCTTGCATCCCGTTGCTGCGCTCACCATTTATCGGTACATCTTCGGCTCCTCTCGGGTGCCTCGTCGAAGAGAATCCTAGTCAGTCCCCATCTCTGCGGTGTACATCCTCGTCTGTCGTGACCATGTGGAATGCGATCGACCAACACGAGCCGTCAACCTAGCCGGAGTGTCAGGGAAGAGAATTCGGTAAGCAAGTTTTAACTCAGAAAATCGAGCGAGATTGTCTAATATTCTGAGCTGGAGTACCCGGATCATACAGGTAACTGGACGCCAGATGATGTCATGAATTATTTAGCATCATATAAAGCAGTCGTATAATGAACGATTCCCATTGTAAGTAGCTGAATTCGCATACTTACACAAACACGCATGTAAATCGACAAAGGATGTACATAAATATACACATGCATACATACATACTCACACACACACAGTCACACATACACAAACATACACGCACATACACACAGGTATGGACATGAGCACATTGTACATATACATACTACAAACGCACATATACATACTACAAACGCACATACATACACAAGTATGTATGTGAACTTTTATGTTTTAAAATATTAATTTGAAAGCAGGTGACCTTCATGAGAATGCCTCAACAGAGGTATAGAATCTAAAAGTGATATAAAGGAGAAATAGAGGTGATTCTCAAGTTTCGCCGGCACTACGGTCAAACATAACTAGTCTCTTTGTCCATCGACAGATGCCCCAAACTCTATCTGATATTAAAATTTATGTAACACATTCCCTGTTGCTACAAAACTACATATTTAAGTCTTAGTGCACCATAATTAGTGTAGTAAATACATATGGTAATAATGATTTGAGATGTTGGCACAAGGTCAGCAATTTCAAAGGAGGTGGGGAGTCGATAACATCGGTCCCAGTGATACTCTAGTACTTATTTTATCGACCCCGAAAGGATGAAAGGCAAAGTCGGCTTCGGTGGAATTTGAACTTAGATCGTATAGACGGATGAAATGTTAAGCATTTTGCCCTACGTACTAACGATTCTGAGAACTCGCTGGCTGCCTTTACGTTTGGAAATATTAGAAGCAGAAATAAGGCGACGAGCTGGCGGAATCGTTAGCACGTTGGGCAAAATACGTAGCGGGATTTGATCCGTTTTTATATTCTAAGTTCAAATTCCACCGTGGTTGATTTTACTCTTGCTCCTTTCGGAGTCGATAAAATAAGTACCTGCTTAGCACTGATGTAATCAACTAACCAAGTGCCTCGAAATTGCTGGTCTTACGTCAAAATTTAAAACCAATATTATAAGTGGTAATAATCCACTTTCAATTTTAGTGTGTTGTTATTTTACATCTGATGTACGTAAGCTTCATGAGAAATGCATGGATGAAGTTAGAGGTTTGGCACAATGCTTTAAGAAAAGGAAAAATTACCTTGGTGGTATTTCTGGCATCTCAAATTTTATCCAAAATGCAGCGAGCTTGCAGATCGCTTAAGACGGTAGACAAAATGCTTTGTAGCATTTCTTCCAGCTGTCTACATTTTGAACTTAAAATCCATAGATTTCGACTTTGCTTTTCATTTTTCAGGTGTCGAGAGAATAAGTACTTGTTGAGCACTTGGGTTTATGTTATCGACTAGTCGCGTTCCCTCCCAAATTTTAGGCCCAGTTTCTGTAGAAGTAAAGTAAAGTTTCTTCCCGCGTCACATAGACTGATAAGGCCGGTTTCACGGTTTCTATGGCATGTATATTCCCCACTGGACGGGATGCTTGTCCGTCGCAGGATTGCTCATTTTTACCTGCTGAGTGGACTGGAGCAACGTGAAATGACATGTTTTACTCAAAATCACTACGCGTCGCCCGGACCAGGATTCCAAGCAACAGAGTCCAACACTCTAACCACTAAGCCATGCGTCTCTACCCACTTTCTGTAGTAGAAAGAATATTCAATGAATTATTACGTATTCAGCTTCAAGAGCCTGAGAGCTGATATCATTGAATTTTGCAGATATTTCTATTAATTCTCTAAATAATTGAGTTGCTGAACGAACAAATGCATAATATTGATTTTAATTTTTGGTACAAAGCCCGGAAGTTCTGATCTGGGATAAGTCGACTACATCGACCCCAGTACCCGAATGGTACTTATTTATCGACTCCAAAAGGATGAAAGGCAAAGCTGACTTCTACGGAGTTGGAACTCAGAACGTATATACGAACGAAATGCTACAGAGCATTTCACCCGGCGCGGTATCGGTTCTGCCAATTCGCCAAAATTCGTTTTGGTGCGCGAAATCCTAAATCCTCGTTACTGGAAACAAAAATAAACACTATAAAGTAAAAGAAGCTTTGTCGCCCACGAGCCTAATTAAAATTCTAAGAAAATATACAAGAAAACAAATATGTCAAAGTCTTGAGGGAAAAAAATCAACATTGGTTTTTACAGAATTTAACCTTTGATGTGACACTTATCATTGCCTACAAATTATCATGTGATGCATCTCATAAAACCACAGAGTCCTTCGCTGAAATAAGATGATACAACAGGTAAAACTTTCTATTGGAGAGTTATATTTTTTAATTATCTTGAATGTTTTGGGGTTTCTAGATGATGTGAATAGTGAAGATAAAAGAGGATGCTGGAAGCATTTCAATTTCATATTAGTTTGTGCGCTCACACACAAACGCATACACTCTCACACACACATACACACCCACGCACACTACACACACATAAATACATACGTACAAACATACACATGCATACATCTAAATTACTGAGATTCTGAATAAGTAAAACTCAATGTTTTTAAGCAACGGAAATCGCTATAGTGACAAGATATTCTTCAAAATTTCATATTTTTGCAATTTGTTGCCTCGCTCCGTCCCATATATATTCTCCATTCGAAATGCACAATCGTTCGTAACTATTCAACTTATTGCATTTTTTACTCCCATAGTTGTTATCTACTAAATTACATGTCTTAAAAGAACAAAATAATGAATCTGAACAACAACACAGAACTTCAAGCGTTATATTTTACCCACCATGTTCGCTTTTGATGCAACTGGCCGTAGCCATTCAGTTATTAACTCATATCAATTTTCATATTTTTTGTTTGTTTTTCTTTCTTTTATCATTGAATTATGTTTCAAAAACAAAAAAGGAAAAAAGAGATAAAAATTCTACAAAAAGACTATATTACGCAAATGAATATTTTATGACGGAACACGGGGATGATTTCCAAAATCCACCACTATACACATACAAACATACATACATACATATATACATACATACATACATACATTCATGCATACATACATATGTACATAGTGAATATATAAATATATATATATATATATATATATATATATATATATATATATATATATATATATATATATATATATATATATAAATATACATACGTACATATTTTGAATTAGCCTGTAAGGAGAAGGCATTCCACAGACACGTATATTCTGAACACAACTCACAGAGAGAATCAAAGTGATACAGCTTCAACTTTTTCAATTTAGGAAAAATTAAATCGTGTGACAGGCCTCCATATTTCTGTCCAATTTAACTCACAAAGTATGAGTCGACTCGATGCTGTATAAAGCAAAAATCACTTAAGAAAACGACACGCAGTTGAGGCGAACCAAGTATCTCGTGATTGCGAAACGAGCTACTTTAACCATTCCGACTTGCGCGCACACAAACAGAAACACACATAATACACACATACACACACACACACACACACACACAGTATTTATGCTTGTTCTCCACCATCACTTGACAACCGGCATCAGTTTGTTTAAGTCCCTGTACCCTAGTGGTTCAGCCAAAGAGAACGGTAGAATAAGTGACATACTTCAAAAAGAAAAAAAAAAGAACTGGAGGTGATTTGTTTGATGACACGCTTCAAGGCAGTGCCCCATTATGGCTGCAGTCCAATGACTTAAACAAGTAAAAGATAATATATATGCAGAGAAAGAGAGGGGAGAGAGAAAGAAAGCGAGAACCGGATAAAGACATACGCGCGCTCGCATATATCCTTGAAAACATTTATTTCTGAAAGAGTTAGACGCTATTTACCCAACAATTATATAAATCCTTTTGATATCTTATTGCAAATCATATCCCGGTTAGATGTTCTTCTAATCATGTTTCAAATCACCGCTCTGTCTCCAATCATGATGCTGAATATTCGGATGTAAATATTCCCTCTTTATACAGCGTTTGCTCGTGTTGAAACGATAACTAAACCTATTGTGTGTATCTCGTTAAATCCATAATGTATCTCCGAAGTGCATGAGCGATACGTTTTACAGTTCAAAACGACCTTTCATCCGATAGTTTTTTCTTTCCAGAATGTTAGCCATCATTACATCAGCTGAACGGTTATTTGTTGCTAAAAAATATATCGATGGTAAGTAGCGTAAAGAGGTGAGTTCTCATATATTTGTGACTTGGAGGCAGTTTCCATTTCCGGTTACTGCTATTATCACAACTGTTATATTGCTAACGACCTATTGCCTCTGAAAGGTAGAATCATAACTCAATTTTATGCGTTTGACCTAATGCTTATACAGTAGATGCAAAAAAAAAAGAAAGAAAAGAGAAAAGAAAACTTTGAAAACGCAATACGGAAGCCATCTTAACAACTGGCATACGCATGACTACATATTCAAGCAAACAGTTTTTCATATATTCGTTTGAAATTGAAGTGATAGAAAGACAGTTCCTGTCTACGGGCGAAGTAAAATAAGGTGACAAAGTCCTGTGCAAACCTGAGAACTACAATCGTTCAAAAGTTGCATGGAATTTAAGAGGAATTTATCTTATTAGTTTTTGTAGATCTTGTTCCAACTTAGATGTCACCGGTTAGCTCATGTAATTGCAACATCACGTATTTAACATTGACATAGTTTGCTTCCTCGTTGATATAAATATTTATATATATATATATATATATATATATATATATATATATATATATATATATATATATATATATATATATATATATATATATATCATCAAAATAATGATGATTGTAATTTGAGTCCATCATCGGATAACACCTGCCTCCATCTTCAGAGAAGAGTTTTAGATTTGAGGTGTTGACAGAATGGAGCTTAAAAATGGAGTCTTACTCAACCGCTTTAATTCCTGATATCATTGTTAGTCTGTGTAATTCGGACTTCTTTGTATGCATACATATGTACATTTTTTGTATCTTACATTTACTGATACATATATATATATATATATATATATATATATATATATATATATATATATATATATATATATATATATATATGCGTGTGTACGGGGTGATTGTAAAGTAACTCTCTATTTTTAAATATTTATAAATTATTTATTATTTGTAATTTTTACCAAAATAAATATAGATATGCGAAGAAATCTTTTAGTATGAGGTTTAAAATTCGATATTGTCTCCAGATGTCGCTACCAGCTTCTTGAGTCGCCCAGGAATTGCGTCAACTGGTTACACCAGAAACTCTTGTGGGATGCTAAGTCGGAACTCCTGACTGGCCACTCATCGGACCACAACGACCCATTTGTCTCCTTGGGAAGTGGGCATTCAGCTATTCACGAACGATAAGAGCAATCCGAATACAGATTAAATTTTCATATATAAAAATATAAAATAAAAAAACACAAATGTTTGAAAAAAATTACAATTAATAAATAATTAATAAGTATTTTAAAATAGGGAGTTACTTTTCAATCGCCCTATATATATATGTATATATAAATGTGTGCGTGTGTGTGTGTGTGTGTATGTGTGCATGTGTGTGCGCTTGTATACACAGACACACACGCACACACATTATATGTATGTATATATATATGTACATATATGTGTGTGCGTGTGTGGAACACGACACAATGAAGTAGAGAAATTTGAAAAGACAACACGAAACCGGTTATTTCTCAAAATACAATGTTTATATACCAAAAAGATTTTATAACATCTTTCTAACATTTTTCTTACATTTTTCTGACATAATTTAAATATATACTTTAACCATGTAACACAAGCCTTCTGTAGTTTTTTCACTCTTATTATCTTTTATATATATATATATATATATATATATATATATATATATATATATATATATATATATATATATATATATATATATATATATATATATATACATACATACATACATACATACATACATACATACATACATATATATATATATATAGACATATATATGTACTTATGTCTTCAACACATAGAGAAGCACATACCCACGGAACACATTCACACATGATTCCACTTCTAGGAGTTGTATAAACTAAAACCGCTGTGCATTCCTGCAATGTACATCTGGTATTGTAAAAAAGAAAAAGTAAATTGGCAACCTAGTTGATGGAGATATCACAGTGTTTTGAGCTCTTTACCTATTTTATACATTTTACCAATTAAACTATTGTTTACAATATACCAATATACAGGCTTTTACTGTGGCCAAATGACGCACTTTGCTTAAGTCAAAACCAGAACTAATCACCACGTGTTTTTTTACATTCATTTTTCATTTCCCACTTTTTTTACCGTTTGTTTTATTCATTGATGGTTTTATATTCTGGTTCATTCCTTTTCTGATCTGTTCTACTTCACGAGCCTCATTTCTCTCACTTCACACACAAATATACGCGGATCTATAACTGTACTGACAAACACAAATACATACCGAGAAACCCACCTCCCCGAAACACACTCTTTCACTCTCGTAGATACACACTCTTTCACTCTATCTCACTTGCCTTATTTGTCTTACATTCGTTTGAAGGGAAATGAAATCTTGATATTAAGATATACAAAGCTTTGGGATTTGTTTATGCCATCTAGGCTTCTGCAGTGCGGATTCTGGAAATCTCTCTCCAGAGTATTCTTGAATTTTGTTATCATACATACATATACGCATAGATATACATACCTATATTCGCACGCGTGTCTGTATTGTTTAAATACTATGCATATACATGTATATGTGTGAGTATATATTATGCATATACATAGATACATATACACATGTATATTCATAATATTTAACGAATACTAACACGCATACAAATATATATTCTATACCTACACACACCTACACAAATTTATATATATATATATATAGATATATATGTGTGTGTGTGTGTGTGTGTGTGTGTGTGTGTGTGTGTGTGTGTGTGTGTATGTGTGCGTGTGTGTGTGTATGTATGTATGTATGTATATATTTCAGGGTGTGTGGAGTTATGTATAAATTCATATATGTACGGCGTGTGTGAGCGAGCGCATGAATGTGGGTATATCAGCGCGTTGTATAGTTGAGTAGTTGAATTCATTACAACGTCTGGTTTTGGAATTATTTGGCATTTTATCGCCATGACACCATCATCACTAAAGACACCCTTGGAGCAAAGGAACGTTTGATTTTCATGTCTGCTTGTATTTGATAAACAAATAAGTACATGTTTACACGCATACACCCATAATGCAACACACTAACACGCATTCCTATTCACACATAGTCATCATTAGAAATGTACACGTATTTCTGCATACATAGTCTGTATGCAGTTTAGATGTACGCGTATATTGTCACATACTCATACATAACCGTATTGATGATAATATCTAGTATTTGAAGACTGATAAATGTAGTAGATACCTTGCAAAACCTGTTTAGATACCCTTTCGTACTTGGCTTCAATGATAAGGTCAATATCGCTTTGGTCAATTTTATTTGACCCATCATCAGTCGGTAATTTACAAATCAATATTTCTTTAGGAAAATTAGCTTGAAATTATATGGGTATATAATATATACATACATACATACATACATACGTACGTACGTGCGTACGTACGTACATGCATGAATAAAACAGGGACACGTAAACACACACGCACATATTCACATATGTATAAGGGAGAGTGCTTCAAAATGCCGAAACTAGATGCATTCTGTAAGAGTGTCTAACTTTAGTATGTTCTCTATTTAAAATCTGAAAATAAGTTTCCACCGAATAGCTAATTTCTTCGTCTGAGAATCACGGTTTAGCCTTTCGCTATATATATATATATGCGTGTATTTGTATATGCATGTACATATACTGTTGTATCGACGCCCATAGGCGAAGAAGTAGTAGCTCCCAAGACATACAAATAGAGGTAGTCTGGCCGCGATAGGAGTGTTGAGTAGCTGTTGAGTAGCAGTCGAGTAGCAGTTGTGTAGCGGTTGAGTAGAGATCATCCGAAGGTGCTAGATAGCAGTAGCTTGAGACATAACACATACATACAAATATACATACATACATACATACATACATACATTCATACAAATGTTTTTTATATTTGCATTAAGCCTGTAAATTACAGAGAAAAGGTGATTCTGCTGAATATTTCACTATAACAATAGTAGTGCATGCACCATTGTTTTATGACCGAAATATGTAATATTATATTCCATTAAAATATAAATATATATTCAAGAAAGAAGTTTAGAAAAGGCAAAACAATATAGAAATAAACATTTAATAGATCGAAACAGGAATTAGTTATTAACGGTTTGTATTTCTGTATGTATTATTGCGAACACGCTATATTTAAGATAGCATGTTTAACATTAATTTGATATCATTGTATCATATACTCCTATTGTGTTTATACGTTTATACAAGAGTATACATATGGCATGCATGTAGGAGGAGTGCTGGCAAGACATGCAACATAATGGAAGCACAAACGTCCGTAATGGGAAACACAGCATAAGTTGAAATACAATTCTGTTAAAGAACGAGCATTTATAAAACAATGTAACATTAGTACCTAAATACTGCTAATAACGTTTAATGCACACACACACACACACACACACGCACACGCACACGCACGCGCACACACACACTTCAATGCGTTTTTTGTACAGTTAGTATTCATTACTAAACTCAATGTCATAATAAATGCCATTATCCCATCTACATCTAAGTGTAGTGAAAAATTGAACCCATCTCATTCACATTATTCTCACCTTTTTAATGCAAACCGAATGAAAAAAGTATATTATTTGTTTATATATAGCATGCAGTTATATAATTAAATATTTTTACATAGAAAATGAAAGTGAAGCGAAGCAAACCGATATGTAGATATATAAAAGCAATCAAATTTTAATATTACTTATGTTAAAGCAATGCGCAGATATACACAAGTGTGCTCCACTGACTTTGTTTCTATATAACTTCTAGAAAAAGAATATTCATTGATGAAATTCTCCACAAACACACTTCAGAATGTCTAGATTCCTACGAAGTCGGAATTTGTTGTGAAAATTAATTTTCCGAAAGAGTGGGGAGAAGAGTTCTCGAAAATTCACTCGAGTAGACTTTGTTTTGTCATAATTTTCAGGAAAGTGGGTTATTTTTAGATAAGCATTTACGTTTCAGAGAGTGTAAATTACGATTATATCGGAATATGATGTGAAAAGAAAATCACATTTTTTTTTTGTTTGGAAATTTCGAGATCCCTCTTGTAGATATATTTGATGTGTATCAGTATGTATGTGTGCTGTATCACCATTTTGTTTTTCATATAAAATCGTAATCTATGGTCTTCCAACACACCGGGAACCAATGTAGAATTCCTAAGAGCCCATGCTAGAAAGTCATTGAATCTAACATTGGGCTTTTCTACTTTTGACAGGTTTTATTTTTAGTCCTGTTGGGTTTCTAGCAACCCTCTTCACCAGGCTAGCTTAGTGGGGATGTCGCTTTAGTCGCCGATGACTTGACCATGCAACGAGTTGTACAAGGTTCCATGTTACCAGCAGCAATCATGAGACACCTCACAATCGACCTCAATACATGGAAACATATTAATATATACATAAGTACGAAGGGAGAGAGGGAGAGAGAGAGCAGGTGGGGGGTAGCAAACCAGACAGGTAATTACGATACAGACTGCAAACAAATTATGCAATCATTATTATAAAAATTACTAATGAAGCGAGTTGGCAGAATCGTTAGCACGCTGGACGAAATGCTTAGTAGTATTTCGCAAGTTGCTATTTTCTGAGTTCAAATTCCGCCGGGGTATACTTTACTTTTCATCCTTTCGGGGTCGATAAAATAAGTACTAGTTGAAAACTGGAGTCGATGTAATCGACTCATCCCTACTTCCCCCAAACTGCCCTTGTGGCAAACATTTGAAATAATTATTATAATGATAACTAAGGCGGCGAGCTAGCAGAATTGTAAGCGCGCCGGACGAAATGCCTAGCGGTATTTAACTCGTCGCTACGTTCTGAGTTCAAATTCCGCTGAGGTTGACTCAACCTTTCATCCTTTCGAGATGGATAAAAATAAGTTGAACACAGAGGTCGATGTAATCGACTTACTCCTCCTTCAGAAATGCTGCCCTTGTGGCAAAATTTGAAATCATCAGTATAACGATTACTTATTTCATCAACTACGTACAATGATTTGCAACGTCCTTTACAGATTTGAACCAAGAGTCTATTGTCATGCAAATATATGTAACATGATTGCTAAAAATAACTTTTCACAGCGTTCAAGTCTTTTGGTATTTACCACCCATTTTACAAAATGATATTAACAGATATAGAATTATTAACATTTTTAGTGCTTATATTTAAATATTAACTAAATCTTAATTTTATAAAAATATAGAATTGTCCCCAGTGACTTAAAAATAATATGTCCTCTACACTATTGATTCTCATGCTGTCGTGATTTTATTAATCTATCTTTTATTTTTTGGCAGAGTTGCTCTTTCTTGAGTCCAATATGCCTGAAGTTCATTCGTTGCTGACACCACAGAAATAGATTCCACTTCACTGTGCATGACAATTCCAGAAATGATTTATTTTTTATCGATCTTTGCCTTCTTAGACAGTTGGAACATTTGCTACTCTGCAAGTTAATTAATCATTTTGGTTAGGAAATCTTGTCTAAGAAGTTTTAACTTACTTCTTACGTCATCTCTTTCATTCAGTGAGATGGGAGAGAGTAGAGAGATGGAGAGAGAGAAGGGGAAGAGAGAAAGGAAGAGAGAAAGGAAGAGAGAGATATATTACAGATATAAAGATGGAAGTTACATAGCTATATAACAATACGCGATTTATTGCCTGTCTAATCTAAGCGAAAGCAGCCGACTTGGATCTCTCTTCCGTTCCTAGACTCGGGTCACTGGCTACAAATTTTACTGGCTTACACAATTCCTACCGATTGTTTAGCCAAAAATGGCAATGCTGAATAACTGTTATCAAATGATTCTTACATAATCATACTAAAATATTATATCCTATTCTATGTTAATTATTA
>NC_142928.1:176962360-176977360 GCF_046866305.1 Octopus bimaculoides | reverse complement strand
ATAAAAAAAAAGTTATGAACCATAAATTCCAATAGTTTCAACTACGATAGTGGTGGTGGTGATAGTGGCGGTGAGGTAAACTAGATTTCTGCGACCTGTTAGCAATATTTCTTGAACTTCGTCGTTATAAAGTATCATTATCATTATTCCTCTGTCGATGTCTTTTACTACATCCCTGAGAAATAAGTAGGCAATCGAGCTTGAATAATTAACCCTCTTCACAATTTATGTATCCAACTTGTAGACGTGAAACATCTTAGAATATACAAACATATACATTAAACATGAACGTCCGTAAACATGTATATATATGTATGTATGTATGTATAACTATATATGTATGTAAGTATAAATACACACACACATACACGCACACACACACACACACACACACACACACATATATATATATATATATATATATATATATATATATATATACATACATACATACATATATATATATATATATATATATATATATATATATATATATATATATATATATATATATATATATATATATACATATATATGGGGGAATATACAAATAATAACAACAGACGAGGACAGGTGGTGTAAATAACAAAAGTATATATTAGTATGACGCTCGGGAATACGGAAAGTCTTTGAGCTACGCTCTTCAACAGAAAGAATACGGAGACAAGGAGAAAAACACGGAGAAAAAAAAATTGATATATATATACACACACACACACATTGGTCTAAATCAGACGAATGAGAATGCACTATCCTGCACATGTTATACAGAATATGTTTCTTGTTATTGAAATTAAATCCGAAAACTTTTGTCTTACGACTCGACTTTCATGCCATTGCAATCTTCAGGCAAGCGCTATGACAACTCGGTTTTGCTGAAAACCTAAGTTTAAACGCATCAAAACTATGCTAGTTCTGTCCTTAAAGGTCGCAGTGGCCCAGAACTCAGTTTCAATTTCAATATAAACACTATACTTACATGTGCATGTGTATGTGCTTGTGTATGTGTGTGTGTGTGTGTGTGTGTGTGTGTGTGTGTGTGTGTGTGAGACAATATTATCATCATCACTCTCATTGGTAGTGGAGGACCTGCAAAGGCCATTGGTACAGCTTCAGATCTAGTAAAATAATGTAATATTGAATTTAATTTGTCATTTTTATACTGTTTTTCTCTTATCAGAAAAAGTGGTGATCAGCTGGACTAGTTTTCGACGTCGGCAACCAATTACACTACTCGTAACTGATTATTGCGAAATTATGTATAAAACCATTATTATTAAGCGAGTATTAATCCAGATATTTCATACTTCTTTTTTTTTTTTTGATTTTCCTAGTTTCCAAACATGATCATATATGTGTGAAGGAATGGAATTAAAAATCTGTAATTAATATGCCTTACGAAAATTTTACGATATGTAACTGGTGAAGCTTCATTCAAAAGGAAAAAAATTGGTTGTCGAAGTTTAATTCCAGCCTTGATCAACGGACTTATGGTGAAAAGCATGTTAGCATTGATGATTTTGTCTTTTTAATAACATCTAGGATTACATTAGCTAATGTGTCTTTACACGTAAACATAATGTATTCTTGTTTAAGAAGGCACGGTGTAACATGATAGAGATTTGTTGGTTAATTCTAGAGCATCAAGCGACATTTTAGATGTTTCTTAGTCGGGAATCACTCAAATTAATATTGTTTCTTTATCAAATAACGTACAAAAATCTCACCATACTCCATGCCTTACAGTACCAATACTGTATCATATTCCAATCGCAGTATCACAAATAAACTGACTTATAGAAAACAAAACTAACATTCAAGTATATATGTTGTGTCGTGCTATTTCGAACAAATTTCTTGCGATAGTCACGTAGTGAAATCAAAGAAGGTTTAACGCGTACATTTTTTCTTTTTTTCCTTTTTCATTAATTTCGATTTGTAGATATGGAGTGAAACCTTGATAATATCGTGTACTAATTAATTTGATTAGCTGCACATATGCAAACAATTTCTTGTAGATCTAAACAAGGTTTTAGGTAAATATTGTAAAGTGTTTTCAGCATTGATGTGATAGTCCAAAAATCTATTGCTGATCATATCACGCGAGATTGAAACACCAGCTGAGATGGACAGCGGGATATGCACATAAGTAAACTTTAATTAGAATTTCGTAAATACTAAGTCTATATTTAACAAAGCGAGCTGGGTCTTTAAGTCTCCATATCTTTGTAGTGTACGTGTTTATACTCAAGAGTAACTTTTGTATGTACGTTTCAATTATCGACAGAAGCCAATACATAACTGCATATATTCACTCAATCATATTAACGATTCACAAATTTTTCGCATTTTCACTTTATACAAAAAGAATCATTATTTCATATAGGACTGACTTTTAACTTAATTTTTTTCTTCTCACAAAAAAATTTTTGATGATAAATTGCTTTCTCCTGTCAGTTTTACTATTGCTATATCCTCCGTTTTGAAATTCAGTATCAACATAGCATTTAAGCTGTTCCGTAATCGTATTCTCGCAACATGATAAAATAAAGTCACATGGATAACTCTAATCCTGTTATAGCGGAAATACTTGATTTATTATTTTACTCTATTCAAAACACAAGCAATTATATTTGAAGTGCTGTAGATTTACTTTCGTTAGATGTAAGCATAAGCTTTAGAAGTAAATATCAACAGAAATATTTTACAGATGAAAACTAAATAAATCTGTCCATGTAGCAGATATTTTTACGAAAACTAATCCGAGTGTATATGTGCAAACACCTAGTTTTTGAAAACATATGTTTAACACAGGTTCCTATATTTTCTGCTTATATATATATATATATATATGGATAGATATACACACATACACCTACACACAGATCTACTCACGCAAGCTCTCCCTAAAGACATATATCAGCATAACGGTATGTGATGACATGTGTGAATGTGTGTGTGTGTGTCTTTGTATCTGTGTGTGTGTGAGAGAGAGAGAGAGTGAGAGTGAGAGAGAGAGAGAGAGAGAGTGAGAGAGAGAGGGAGATAGAGAGTGGTTGTACGTTGGTTTATGTCGGAGGAATGAAGGAAGAGTGCTCGATGCGTGTTGTGGAGGATATGTTTTTTACTCTTTTACTCTTTTACTTGTTTCAGTCATTTGACTGCGACCATGCTGGAGCACCGCCTATAGTCGAGCAAATCGACCCCAGCACTTATTCTTTGTAAGCCTAGTACTTATTCCATCGGTCTGCCGAACCGCTAAGTTACGGGACGTAAACACACCAGCATCGGTTGTCAAGCGACGTTGGGGGGACAAACACAGACACACAAACACACATGCATATATATACATATATACGACGGGCTTCTTTCAGTTTCCGTCTACCAAATCCACTCACAAGGCTTTGGTCGGCCCGAGGCTATAGTAGAAGACACTTGCCCAAGGTGCCACACAGTGGGACTGAACCCGGAACCATGTGGTTGGTAAACAAGCTACTTAGCACACAGCTACTCCTGCGCCTATGTGTCGACTTTTTCTTCAAACTGGAACTGAGAGTTAGACTCACGAGTCGAATTTCATATCGCTATTCTCGACTGAAGATTGCAGTGGCGTGAGTCTCCAGTCATGATGCAAACTCTCAGTTTTCACGATTTATAAACATTTAAAACGTAGAAAGAATTATTAGAAAAACTATTTCTATTTCATGTTTTCATATATGCATACACACACGCGCACGAGAGTCTTCCGACACTTTCTGTCTACCATGTTCCCTCACAGGGCATTGGTTGACCCAACACTATTTAGTACCAGAGTATACACACACGCGCGCACACACGCGCGCACACACGCGCACACACACACGCTCACTCATATATACACGTATGTGCATGTTAAAGTATATATACAGATATAGAAAAATGGGCAAGTATATATATATATCTAAGTATCTATTTATCTATCCGTCAATCAGTCTATCTGTCTCTACCTCCTTTCTCTCTTTCTCTATTTATCTGTTTATCTAATATATGCATTCGTTTATGTATGTACGTACACGCATACACACACACACACACACAGATAGATAGATAGATAGATAGATAGATAGATAGATAGATAGATAGATAGATAGATAGATAGATAGATAGATTGACCGTTAGCAGAAATCCCAGGACTTGATTGTCAACTTGCAATCTCACCTACCAGCTGTTGTACTAGTGCCGAGTATAAATTTAGTACTAAGTACAATCTCTAAAATTACGTTTGGATGGACGCGGTTGGAATATTTTTTTATTATCATATCTTCTCATTAGACATGTACAGACATGATGGTGTACAAGAACAACAACAACAATAATAATCTATGAATATTAATGTAGTGGAGATGACAACAATGGTGATATTATTGAAAATGACAACGCTAATAGTGTTGAAAAGAACGACGGAGATATGGGGAAGAAGATAGTGGAATAAATTTAATTTGAATAATTACAATCAACAGAAACAGCCGCCATGAATGTAAGCAGCTGAAGGCTACCGGCTAAAAGTCATCATTTGCGCCTAAAAGCCATTTTACGGTTCATATAGTGAAAGCGGCCAAATGAAGCGGAATAAATAACAATATGAGCTTGCGTTTTATCCACCAACATTCCTACTTGCTATTGTTGTTCCTACTATAATTAAAGATATGGAAAATTTCAATTCGCATTTTCTATATCTCTTAGAATCTTTCAAAAAATCTTGTCGACCTGCACACACAGCATTTAAATATTTTTCTTTTTATTTTTCCTTCCTTCTCCGATTCATTCCCCTGTCAGTATTAATTGCAATAAATATGTACGAAAGGCATAAAATATATAATTATTTTATATATCACTGCTGGTGTCTGCAACCATCATATCCTCTACTTCATCTTCTTCATAAGTATAATCGTTATCATCTTTGTCCTCATCGTCACCCTTATGATCGCCAGCAACCCTAAATTTGCCACTGTCAGCTCTAAGTAATTTAACAATTAACTATTGTGGCACCCCTTCATTCCCGACCTCCACCAATTCTCAAAACACTATGAAGTATTTCAGACAAAAGACAGGGGATATTTAAAATTAACTTAAGTACTTCAAATAAGCAAATAAGATTTTATATCTACGCTAGATGATTAGAGGAGCACCAAGTCCGTCCTCAACAGGGAGAGAAGCTCATATTATACAGAATGTATTGTTGGACAGAATTCCTTATAGTTATTAGTTACGTTTCATTATGTTCTTGATTCAAATCGTCATTGTCAACTTCGGTTTACATATTTCTGGAATTGATAAAATGTAGTCACCAGTCACCATCGACGGGCTTCCACACAGTTTTCTATCCAAATTTCACTGCAAAATATTGGAGTCAACCCAAGCTCTAGTAAAACACATTTGCCCAAGTTAAGACGCTGTTCGATCACACCAAAGATTTTTGTGACTGCGAAGCGAGTTTTTAACCACTCGGCTATCCAAGCACCCAAATAGATGTCTTCAATACCTACGTTTCCTAACCGGACCATCTAAATACTTTACATACACGATATAGCTTGATTTCGGTGAACGAGCATTGAGCAGTGATTCCAACGTAAGAAGGTGACCAGTTTCACTGTACTTAAAGTAGCAAATCACTATACTTAAATTAAGAGCTATTTGTTTTTGCTAGTATTTTAAACTAAATATTTTGAAAATTTTATTTATATTGTCATTCATTTTAATTATGTTTAAAATTACATTTATCGTCAATTAAGAAAAGGAAAGTTTTTCTAGCTAGTGAATACGTTGAGCGACATATAAACCATATGCCAGTCCTTTAGCCATAGGCCAATTATGGTTTCAAGTTTTCGCTGAATAAAAAGTGAAAAATCATATGAAAATACAAAGGTAACAATATAATACGAAAACGAATTTTAAATGCAACGAACGGTTATATTTTTTTTTGTCAATTTGTTGGAAATTTTAATTAATATAAAATTACTATGTTAATTTACACTCGGAATTTTTAATATATAAGTTACATATTTTTCTTTAATGTTATACTTCAATTTATTCATGTTTTCTATATAGGCGGAGGCGTGGCTATGTGGTAAGAAGCTTGCTTCCCAGCCGCATGGCTCCGGGTTTAGTCCCACTGCGTGGCAACTTGGGCAGGTGTCTTTTACTACAGCCTCAGGCCGGCCAAAGCCTTTTGAGTGGATTTGGTAGACGGAAACTGAAAGAAGCCCGTCGTATATGTATACATTTGTATGTGTGTGTGTGTGTGTCCATGTTCGTTCCCCACGATCACCGGACAACCGATGTAGGTGTGTTTACGACCCCGTAAATTAGCAGTTCGACATAATAAGTACTAGGCTAACGTAGAATGGGTTCTGGAGTCGATTTGTTCGACTAAAGGCGGTGCTCCAGCATGACCGCAGTCAAATGATTGAAAGAATAAAAGAATACGATGTCTAAATCTAGTCTCTAAAGCATAAATAGGAAAAGCAGGTAAAACAATAACAAAAAAGTTATCACTGATAAGAAATTGTTGAAAACGATTGACTGAAACAGAATTCCAAACATTCTGACTTTGTGATAGCCATCCTTGTTGCATTCAACACTTTGTCTTTGGCATTTCAAACACTTCATAAAGTAGTACTGGATGTGCGACACGAGCAACGAAACAAAACAAAAAAAAACTGTTTCTATTTTAGTATCTTCTTACTCAGATAACAACTTCATTCCTCTCAATTACGTTAATCTAACTAAAAAAAATATCGTATCTTGCACCTGATAAACCATTGCACAGAACGTTGTAGAAAAATCATTGATATATTATTACATCAGGACGACCTGCCATCATTTATATATTTCTTACTCGTTTCTTGATGTAAAAATAAGCCAGGTTTTTTCAACGACATTTTTCACTTAGTAACTCTCTCTCTCTCTCTCTCTCTTTAACTTTGTCCTCCTCTCCCTCTCTCTCACTCTTTCTATCCTTGTTTCCCTTTATCTCTCTCTCACTCATATGTATGCGTGTGTGAGTGTGTGTGTGTGTGTGTCAAGAGATTATTATTACTATTATTATTATCATCATCATCATCATTATCATCACCATCACCACCACCACCATCATCATCATCATCATCATCATCATCATCATCATCATTATTATTACTATTACTATTATTATTATAATTATTATTATTAT
Source organism: Octopus bimaculoides (assembly GCF_046866305.1). Classification (NCBI taxonomy): domain Eukaryota; kingdom Metazoa; phylum Mollusca; class Cephalopoda; order Octopoda; family Octopodidae; genus Octopus; species Octopus bimaculoides. The sequence goes on along the minus strand of NC_142928.1, from coordinate 176,970,150 downwards.
TATATGCATATATGAATTGATATAATTATATAATTGTGCGGTTGGGTGTTGGAATGGAGCTACTTTTCCTTAATGCATATCGCATTCCAGACATCATTGTAAATTGTTGGCCATTTGCTTATCGTCAATCAAATGTTTTTCAGCAAATGGATCATAATATTTATTGTAGCATTAAAACTTTTTTTCACAGTATTTACAATACTTAAATATAGAGACCAAAACCACTGTAAACTTAGTAAACTTCCTGAAAATTAGAATCACATGAAAGAAAGCAATGCTTAACAACAAACTGCAAAAATTTCAAGTATGCATTGCAAAACCTCCTTAGATGCATTTTGAAGAATCAGGAACTGAGTATAAGGGAGATTATTCCTTTTTCTCTGGCATGGAAGGTCTGAGACAAAAATAGAGATTATATTGTTGCATTCAGAAATCCACTGCTGAAGATTGTGGAGCCATTGAGAGAAGGACCGGGCGGTTTTCTCATTTCGGCTCGATACAACACATGGGCCTGTCAATTTTTTCAGCATGCTCCGACCCTCTATTCAATACATGACACAATGAACGAATTCTATGATCAATTCTCAGAATCAGTTCAGGGTAATTTAAACAAGAGACCTCTAGTACTACTTGGCAACTTCAATGCCACAATGGGTATCAACCTCGACTCCTAATCAAGTTGACTTGGCCGTCGTGAGATTGGTAATATAAATGACAATGGGCAAAACTAGCATGAGTTTTTCACTCATATGGAGTGTATGTCAAAAACATATTTCCAAAATAAAGTCCAGTATTATATTTTTTGGAGATGCATCCGCACCCAACGCTACCACCAATTAGATTTCATAATAACAAGACACTACTATTTAAGGAATGTGTAAAGAATAGAGCATAAGTGAGCCATCACACATTTCCGGTTGATTAAATGCTTCGTAGCACAAACAGACATAATCCAAATAAAAAGCTTAGAGCAAACTGTGGGAATATTTAATTGCAATATTGCCATGATATTCGGTGTCGAAAAATGTGCTATGATGGAGATGAAGCGAGTTATTTTAAAGAAAAATGATTAATATAATTAAGATATTTTAAATTATTTGAACGATCAAAATGAAGAATCTAATACTGAAATCCGCATCAAGCTTGGTACAGTAGAAAAAGCATTATGAGACAAAAAGTTGTAAAACTTAAAGGCGATTACTGAGGTAATAAATTCTAGTTGTGCCCCTGTGATGTGTGTGTGAGTGTGTGCATGTGTGTGAGTATGTGTATGTGTGTGAGTGTGTGTGGACACAGACACGGTGTATGTATGTTTGTATATAATGTTTAAAGTCAAATATTCCAATTAACTAAGTGCCTTCCAATAACTAAGAGTTTTAGCATCCAATAATATCTACGCCAAACATTTAACGGATATTTTTAAGGCTGAAACAGAGCCTTATCTATCTATCTATCTATTTATCTATCTATCTATCTATCTAGATAGATAGATAGATAGATAGATAGATAGATAGATAGATAGATATCTTTTTATTATAGCCACACAGGGCTAAATACAGAAAATGGACAAATTACAAAGTAGAGCTTTTCTTGGTGGGGGGGGGGGGGGATAATTTCGATCAAAAGGGATCGCGGGAAGAAAAAAAAAACGTGGGTGAGGGGGGCGATCAATAGGGATCGTGTATCACAGTCGATGTAAAAAACGGGGAACAGATTAGGTTTATCCGTGGAGAGAAAAGCCTACGGAAAAGACCACGGTCACCTCAGGCTTTTTTTTTTTAAAGGTACATGAAAGTAAGTACTTTCTCTCTTTTCGTCTCTTTTTGTTACAAGTCTATGCTTAAAATGGTGTCGTCTTTCCTTCTTACCATTCTTGCCACATTTACCCATTTTTTATTGAAACTTTCATTCGACAACACCTTCCTCTCTATCCTCATCTTCCTTTTCAAGTGATACTTGAAAAAGTTGACGAGGGACTGACCAGAGAGGAAAGTGTTTGTTTGTAGACCTTTCAAACGCGTCCACCACACGCATTCTTTTGCCATAGCTATCAATGTTACAAAAACCGTTTTTCCTTCCCGTTTAAAGGAAGGTGGCGGAACAATATTCACGATAGACTCGGCTGATAAGTGGGCTCGTCCCACACGCGACAACAGCCGTTCGACGAAGGTCCACAGCTCTGAAATATCTGGACACTGCACGAGTGCGTGCAGAACGGTTTCGTCGCTCTGACCGCATCTCGGGCAGGTCGGTCCGGTGGTTTTCGAACCGTGTCTGTAGATCTTCTCTCGAACTGGTAGTGCGTCTCGATAGCATTGCCAAGCCAGGGATCTCTGGAAATTATCCATTGGCCCCGGCCCGAACGTCGTCTTGAAAAGGCGGGTTAGGAATTTCTCGTCGACACACAGGTTTGCCCCGAGAGTGTCGTCAGACCTCCCCTCCACTAGTCCTCTATAGAACGCATTGGTCGTTTGGAAGTTGCACAAGTTTGATCCCGGACGGCAGAGCTGTTGTAGAGCTTGGCGACACTCGCGGTGCCAATCGCCCAGTTTCGGTCTCTTCCTGATCCATGTTTGCAGCTCGGTGAGTGAGACGAGCTGCGGGAAGGCGTGCCTCACAAACGGCGCCCACACCTGTTCACCGTCGTCAATGAAGTTCCAGAGATGCCGCAGTCCCAGCGCATGTTTGCGCATCATTAACCACGGCATCCCCAGTCCTCCACGTAACGGTTGTTGACAGCAAATGGATCGCCTCACCATCGGAACGCCACCCTTCCACAGAAAGCGGAAAAGTATGCGTTCTAGTTTCGTGATGGTGGCATCGGGACAAGGCACGACGGTCAGGCGGTAATCTATGACTGATGCGATATACACATTAGCCACCTCCGCCCGGCCTTTTAGAGATAACTTTCTCTCAGCCCATGTTTGGCTGAGTTTGATCACTCTACTGGGGATCTCGTCCCAGTTCTTATCCATTTGGAGGTCCGGACTGAACCAGACCCCGAGCAGTTTAACCGGTCCGTCCAGCGTCCCACTACGGAGTCACTGTTGGACGGTATGGGCTTGCTTCTCCAGGTGCCGAGTAACAAACCCACTGACTTTTCCGGGTTAATTTTTGCCCCTGTCACCGTTTCGTATTCTTTAAGTGTCTCGCCTAGCATCTCGACGTGCTTTTCGCTCGACACTATGACGGTGACATCGTCCGCATATGCAGACACGCTCGTCCCACAACCCAGCTCTCGTGGGATACCCCTCAGTGTCGCCAACTTCCGCAGTAGTGGTTCGAGCGTCAATACATACAGAAGCGCCGACAGGGGACATCCCTGACGGACCAAACGCGTGATGTCGAACGGTTTTGACAGGTGACCGTTTACCCCAATTACCGATCGGATGCCGCTATACAAGGCAGCGATCCAACCGCGGAAGACGGGACCAAAGCCAGCTGCCCTGAGGACGGCCGCCAGGTATCGATGGTCGACCCTATCGAAGGCTTTAGATTGATCTAAATTGATCAGCGCCCCACCCATGCCAGGATCCTTAACTACCCTGTCCATGATGTAGCGCATGAGGTGGAGGTTGTCATGGATACTTCTGCCCGGCACAGTGCATGTTTGCGCCCTGTCGACCAGTTTATCGATGACAAGCGCCAACCTCTCGGCTATTACTTTGGCCAAAATTTTCAAATCTGCGTTGAGCAGAGTGATGGGCCTGAAATTATCTATAAAATTCCCCTTGTTTGGGTCTTTCTTCAGCAATGTCACTGCACCTCGGCTCACGAAACCGGGAATTCTCCCGTTTTGTTGCCAGTTGCAGTAGACTGATGCCAAGAGGTCGCCAAACAAGTCTGGCATTTGACAATACAGCTCGTAGGGTAGACCATCCAATCCAGGCGACTTATCCCTCGCGCAGCCCGCCATAGCATCCCTTACTTCAGCAGCTGTGATGGGACCCTCACAACACTCTGCCTCTGCCGCCGAGAGCCGCGGCAGGCCGGTCAGGTAGGCAGTGAAGTCCATCCTGCGTTCCGACTCACCGCTCGCACCGAACAGTCGAGCAAAGTGCTGTTGAAAGGCCCCACACATCCTTTCGGGTTCGAGCAGACTACATCCCTGTTCATCGATTAGAGACCGAATGGTGGCTCTGTTACCGCGTTGCGCCTCCGCCACCCGGGCTTCTCGCGCAGCTTCGATCCCTTCGTTCCTTAAGGCACGCATTTTAGCTCTGACGACGCAACCTTCGTGTTTGGCGTTGAGGTGTTGGTCGAGGGCCATCCTCGCAGCCAAAACGTTGGTTGCGCTGCCAGTTGTAAGTGCCTCTTCTAGTTTCTTAACTAAGTCTCCCTCTACTCTATTTCGATCTATCGCTAGTTCTTTACTAAACCTAATAGATTCCGATTTGATTGCCATTTTCAGGGCAAACCACCAGCGGTTGTTAACGATGGCTCCTGTTAACGCCCTCTTAATTAATTCGCTAATCCGGTTCCTGTAAACCTGCCGCGCTAAGAGCGAAGCGTTCAGTTTCCAGTAACCGGGACCCTGCCTATGTGTCTTATCTAAGTCGAGCGTACACGTCACAAACTTGTGATCTGTGTAGCTGACTATTTTAAATTGTGGACATCCTACACTATCTCTATCCGCTGTCCTACATAGAACTCTATCTAGATACGATCTCGACGATCCGACGCGGTTTGTCCAAGTCCACGTTGGCACGTTCGGATGGTCGAGTCGGAACCTGTCAGACAAATGGAAACGTCTGAGCAGGTCTTTGAGGCACTTACATCCCCTTCTACTCCTATCCACTCCCACATAGTCTATATGCGTGTCCAAGGTAGCGTTCCAGTCCCCTACTAACAGTAAAGGTCGTGACGTTCCCAGGAAAACCTCTAGACGTCTAAGGAAATCCGCCCGACCCGTTAAGGACGGTGCATACACTGCCACCAGACGGAAAGCACACCCGTTTGTGCCATCGACGTCCAAGACAATCAGCCTACCCTCCGGGTCTAGGAATATTGGCCTTACTTTTAGGTTCAGACTCTTCCGAAAAAGCACCGCGGTACCACCACCACCCATGTTTGGCAGACAGGGAGAAAAATAAATGTCGAAATGTCCACCAAACATGGACTTGAGGGTCCGCGGGTTACTGAGTCTGGTTTCACTGATAGCTATGATTTCTATGTTCTGTGACTTGATGTCATTTAGAAGGTAACCTTGCTTCCAAGCTGACGCCAAGCCACGTACATTTACACAACCTAATTTAAGCATAGTTGAAGTCGAAATTTGTGTTTCATACACGACAGTAAAAGAGACAAGAGAGAAGGTTACTTACTCGTTTCGAAAGTTTTAGCTTCCTCTTCTTTTGAAGTATCTTGGATGAGGTTTTTGAAGAGTTTCTTTGATAAATATTTTTGGAACCCCCCAACCGCATTCGGAAAGAGGGTTTTGAGTGTTTGGTGCTGCGTTTGTGTGATGTGAACTATTTTGATGTGTTTCGGTGGTGTAGTGCGTGGATGATTGTTAAGCTTATAATCATCTTCAGAAATGTTTGTTTGCGATATGATGTAGTCCATTAGTTTTGTATTTTTTGTGTCTATCGATGATAGCATTGTGTGTGTTTTTGTGATGTTGGTGCTGGTTTGTTTGTGCAAGGGGCTTTCAGCGGTTACATATTTCCCTGCTTTGCATGCATTTAATTTTGGGGTTGTTTTTGATCATTTTCTTTTACTTCCTGTGGCTATTTGCCATTCTGTAGAACTTTCATCGTTAGACGAAATGTCTGACGAATCAGAAGGGGGTAAAGGTTCTATTTGTGTGTTTGTCGATGGTGTTGTGGTGTGTGGTGTGTGTGGTGTGTGTGTTGTTGGGGAATTGGGAGTAGTATTGGTCTTTTCTTCGTTCTCAGTGGTTGTCTTCTTGGTTGTTGTTCTTGGTGCTGGTGTTGGTCTGTCTTTAGTTGTTGTTGGTGGTGTTGTTTCTGTTTTTGACTCAGGTGGTGGTGTTGTTTGGTTGGGTTGGTTTGTTCGTTGTTGCCGTTCTTTCGTTTTCGCATATAGCTGCTTGATCAGTTGTGCATACGGTGGTATGGGTAATAATGCTGGTGTTTTGGGTTTTTGGTTTTCCCGTGGCTGTTGTTGTTGTTTCGCGACAGAATTGCAGTCCTTTTGGAAGTGAGCTTCACTGCCACATATGTAACAGCGTGGTCGTCTGCCTTCCACCACTACATACAGCCTTTGCGTTGATGGTAACTTTATGTAGGTGGGTATTTTATTTAGTGACTCCTGGGTAATATGGAGAAGGATCTCAGAAACATTAATTTGCAATATGTCAATTTCCTCCATATCGACACATACGGCTGATGTTATCCATAGTGTGTCTACCGTGGGAGGAATATTTTTTATGATAACCCTTGTTACCCTCTGACCAAGGTAACTCGGTATCATTGTTAACTCTTCTGTCTTAAGAGTTAGCGTTGAGAATCGTTTCGCTAACTCTTCACTTTGGAAAATAACTTGCACATGGGCAAATTTATGCCACCAAGTTACATAATCCTTATATTGCCATACAGATCTCAAGCATTTCTCGATCTTTTCCGTGCTTGCTTTTTCTGGGTTTTTTTGTTTTCGAGTTTAAAATTTTATAAATAATTGTCTTTTTGTTTGTGTCTTCTAAAATGTCTTGTGGTATGTTGATCCGCACCTCGTCATTTTCTTTCGTAAGTAAAGCCTTTGTATCTTTTATCTGCTGTGCAGTAAAAGATACTACCGTCGTTTTTTCCCTTATCGCCTCGGCGAAGTTTGTTTTGATCTTGTTATTGTTGTTGTTGGTGGTGGTGCTGGTGTTGATGGCAGAGGTGACTGTTGCTGTATTAGCGTTGTTGTTGGCGGTTGCGATGCTGGTAGGTGTTGTTGTTGTGGCAGATGGGTGACCTTCTTCTTGTGTACTCCTCTGACCTTCATATGAGTTACGAAGTGGCGGGAAATTTTTTTCATAATTTTCTTCGGCGTTCAGGCGTATTTGAGCAAATTGTTTGACCATCATGCTCTTCTCTTTCTCTCCTTCCGTTGTCTGTGGTGAAAGGAACAAAAGAGGAGTGGAGTTGTTGTTGTTCTTTTTGTTATTGTTGTTCTTGGTGGTAGTGGTGGCTGCGATGTCGGTGGTAGTGGTGGCTGCGATGTCGGTGGCAGTAGTGGTTTTGGTTTTCTCGTCGTTGGTGGCGGTCGTAATGGTGGTAGTGGAGGTGGAGAAGGCAGTAGTAGTAAACGCAGCATTCCTGGTCTCTACGTCTTGTGTTCGTTCATGCGGAACGACTTGTTGGTCAGTCTCCTTGCCTGCTATTAGAGGCAAATCGACCACGTGTGAAGGCCTAGCCATATTTTTTTTACGAAATATGGCAAATAAGCCGGAGAAAAATCAAAAACTTTTGGAAATAAACTCCAGAAGGAGCCACTTCCTATTACAAAAACCCAATAGGGTCGAAGTGTATAGACTTATACACCTCTTCCACAAAAAATATTTTAAAACTGCAAAATGTTTGACATATAAAAGGCCAAAGATAGATAGATAGATAGATAGATAGATAGATATAAGTATGTATGTATGTATGTATGTAAATGTGCAAATGTCTATGTAAGCGTCCAATTGATTAAGTTGCAGGTATTCAGTTTAAGTCTTTCTTCTTTATCTAAACTGAGTGCCCTCGCATCGGTTGCAATTAGATTTTGTTTCATCTTGAAAACGCGATATGCAAATTATATTTGAATAAGTACATTAGTTACAGAGGCGGCCAGCTGGTAGA
>NC_142928.1:176884860-176957360 GCF_046866305.1 Octopus bimaculoides | reverse complement strand
GGCATGAGCCCTCTTCCAAATGTTGCTCTCCAATCTATAGGCGCATGCACTCTAACCATTTTTACCACAATCACCCATCTTTTCACAAATTGACTGGGAAGTAACATTTCTCATTCCACCCTCACTTCGCTTTTCAAGTGGAACTTAAAAAGTTCGATCTGGGCTTGACTGAAGTGGGTGCTATTTTTCCTCAATCCTTTCAGCCTCGTTCACCACACCACCTCTTTCGCCAAAGCCACTAGACGGAGGAACACATTCTACTTACCTTGTTAAAGGTGGGTGGCAGAGCGATTCTTACGATAGATTCGACCGATATTCGTATTCTTTCGATAACAGTTAATCGACATACCCCCAAAAGTGACCAATACTCGAACACTTGACTATTACGTGCAGAACAGTTTCGGCGCTCTGCGTGCGTCTTGGACAGTGCCTCCTGGCATCACTTCTGTGCATGTAGACTTTATCTCGAACCGGAGTGTTCCTCGGTAGGGCTTTCTGGAAGTTGTCCATAATAATTCCGAAAGTATTCCGCAACAGATCATCTACTTCATCTTTATCGACGCCCATAGTTTCTTTGAGAACGTCATCGCGCTTACACACCACTAGATTTCTATATATAGCTATCGTAGAACATCCACCTATTGCATTATAGACTAGTAGAGGGCAATGAGAACCGGATGACATTCCAGATACCAACAGCACATCGTTAATTAGAAATGAAATTTATTTTAGCATTAAAACGCCGCTCTGTAGTTTTTAAAAGGATGGAATCACGCTCTTACTGCGGTAATAAGAAGGTAGGAGCCTCCTGACAGATCATTTCAGGGTTTCTCTGCTGATCCTCAGAGAAGATGTACATAGTTTCTTTGCCCCGAATCAGTAGCATAGACCAGTTACAACATAAAGCAGTGGTGAATTAAGTTATCCACCATGGTGTGTAACCAAATTTAAATGACTATGCATTTGACGGTACGTCCTTATCTAGACAGTCTATATACCGCACACAGCGCAAATCTGAACTGAAATAAAGTTAAATATTACAAAGACGCACTGTGGGTTAAATAAGAATGTAAACACATTACTCTACCCTACTGATGAACAACGAAGAGAGAGAGAGAGAGAGAGAGAGAGAGAGAGAGAGAGGGGGGGTGGGGAGAACTTCCTGACAGATCGCTTCACGGACTGCTGATAGTGACTTCTGAATATTCAAGATTGTTTTATATGGTGTATTTTACGAACATGGTTCCCATATCTTTAATTTCTATAGATAGAAAACAGTATCGAATGTGTACTTGAGTCGTTGTGAAATATTAGTGATTAAATATCTTACTCGATTCACACTACATCAATTCATAATTAATATGCGTCTAAATGCTCTATGTGTCCTGGCATTCTCGTGTGTGTTTGGAAGTCTGAAAATATTTCAAACTTTGTATGAGATTGTTTATCTGAAATATGTAATGTTTTCGTCCTTGTTTGTTGTATATTGTAAACCCTTGCACAATTAACAACTGCAATATACTGTGTGGCTAAACAAATAGTTCTCCCAAGTGGCTGATGACGTGAATAGCTGCAGGAACGTTCAATTATCCCGTTGGGTAACTTTTGATCAATATTTCATAATTTCTTTATGTTCGACATGTCTAGTCTATTTTTAATGTTGTTTGTTTAATAAGCAGTCTTCTATTTGTATATTAAAAAAAGAAAGCTCTTTGAGAGAAACAGACATCTATACATCGATTTTCATATATGTATGTGGTGGTATATATATATATATATGTATATATTGACAGAGATATTCATATATAGTCATACATATATACAAGCAAACAAGTGCGTATATACCTGTAGATTTGTATTTATTTGTGTACATATTTGTGTGTGTGTATATATATATATATATATATATATATATATATATATATATATATATATATGTGTGTGTGTATATATATATATATACATATACACATGTCTTTCTGTGCGCGTATAGATTGTTACATGTATTTATACATGTAATTAGCAGTTAACATTCTACTAAACGTGCTATCAACACTTTGATAGAATGTAGTTCACAGCACATTATCCGTGAATAGGAGATTAGTTGTGCTGAGGATATAATGGAAATTTCGTGACATTCAGGAGGACATTCTTCAATTTACAGAAACAAGTGAAGTAGCTACAACTGGAACTTGAAAAGAAGTCATTCATTCAGCGCAACGGGATTCCCCCCTCCCCTATTACTACGGTGTCCGCTCTTAATGTATATCTTTTAAAACAGTGCATAAAAAGGTATACATACATGCACAGACACAAGCATACACACACACACACATATATGTATATATGCATATACATATGTATGCAAATATGAATATATATATATATATATATATATATATATATATATATATATATATATATATATACATATATATATATATATATATATATATATATATATATATATATATATATATATATATATGTGTGTGTGTGTGTGTGTGTGTGTGTGTGTGTGTGTGTATGTATATATGTATATATGTATATATATATATATATTTATATATATATATATATATATATATATATATATATATATATATATATATATATAATTATATATATATATATATATATATATATATATATATATGTATGTGTGTGTATGCATGTATGTTTGTTTGTATCTATATGTATATAAGATGGTGGAAAATAAGGTACGTGTTCTGCCAAAAGTGTTTATCTGACAAGAAGAGAAGCTTGCACCAAAATAATCAAGCGTGGCTTCAGAAAACGTTTAAAGAGGTCATGAAAGGGATGCGAAATATCTTTGAATTAATGAACTAGATGTAATATGCCGCCATTAAATGGAAGTAGAAGAAAGAAATTCTCAAAGATTGCGTTTCTGCTTCATTGAATCAGTGGCTGAGTTTGAGGTCAACGTTAAAAATGAAGAAGATTGGTTTTATAGGCTGCTTATTTCTATCAAAACTAAGAATAACCTGAATGTTTAAACTGCAACAAGGATAAAAATCAAAGAAATAGCAAACAACTGATGCACTGAAGAAGCATACACTTGGGAAGCATCCTCTAAAGCAAGAGGCCATAAAAAAACACAAGGAAAAGAATGGCATCAGCAAAACAAGTCCATATATATATATATATATATATATATATATATATATATATATATATATATATATATATACATAGGTTCGTATGTATGTATGCATTATTTTACGTATATATTTATGCATGCTTGATGTATGTATGTATGTATGTGTGTATGCATGTATTTGGATGAGACATCAAGAAGACACTGAGATGAAAAGATGAAGAAAATGTTACCATTTGCAATCAAGGGAAATAATCGAGTACAAAATAAAAGGGAACGTCTCTATCATAAAAGAACTTTAATGATGCAGTCAGGCAAAAAGATAGAAAATAAAACAAAAATAGAATAGAAAAACAAAAAGAAAAAACTCAAAAACTAAACTATATAATCAAAGGTAAATTTGGATAAGAGATTTAAAGTGGTTTTATTGAAATTATCTTAACAGACATAGTGCTTCAGGAAAGTAAATTTCGAACCAGAAAATGAAACGAAATTAAACGATCATAAAGAGACACAATAAGGAAGCATTTATTTTTATTTTTAATATTTGGAGATAATATCAGTAATGATGAGAATCATGAGAGCCACACCGATAACGATGACAATAGTATTGATAATAATGCTTAGAACTTTGATGATAGTATGGGATATGATAATATTGTTCCATACGATGTTGATGCTTCATTAACATATATAAATCTATCAATCGATCAATCATTAATCATTTCTTTCAAAAGATATTGGAACAGAAGTAGGCCAGCTACAGTAAAAGATTAAATATGTCGTCAGAAGATTCTTTGATATCCATCGACATTATGAGTTGAAGTTTTATCATGACACACGGTACCAGCTTAATGTCTTTGGGAACGTCATGATAATAAGTACCAGTCGTGTACTTGGGATGTTTGTATTAGCTAAAACTCTCTTGTATAATGTGAAATTCTCATATAAATCTAAGAAATATTTCTTTTAACACGCACGCCCATACACGCACGAATAAACAACACACACAGTCACACATATAGTCATATAAAAATCTCAGAGTTTATTAATTTCCCTTTATCATGGTAGTATAATAATAAGTATCCTCGCCTGTCACACGGGAGACCGGGCTTCGATATCCTGCCGGAGCAGTAATACATATATAGTTGCACGCGGTGCACCTATATATGTATTATATTGCGCACAGTGAATTGCTGCGAAAAATATGAAAAGTAAGGAAATTGAAGGAAAAGGAATTTTATGTTGGATGATATATAATATATATAAAAAAAAAAACATTTACATAGTCGACTGGTTTTGCGTGTGCTTATCATGACTAAGAAGTTAACGTGGCTAGTGCATGTATATTATATATACATATATAAATACTTAGATTCAAGGTGAATATGGTACTTGAGTTTAGGCACCAGAATTAAGTATGGTATTATCCATACAATTTCAAAATAAGGTGATTAAAATCAAAATAAGCAACAAGGATATCCTAAGTTAATGCCGTACGATCGTTTCATGCGATTCCATTTATTTAAGCAATGTGAACATTACATCAAATGTAAAATGCAAAGCTACCCTCAACTGGACAAAGATATAGAAATTTCCTGAAATTTCATTTCAACAGGACATATTTTTATAACTACATTTAAACTCTCCAAGTAGAAAGGAAGAAATACAAAAAGCCATTTTGACTTAGCCAGACCATACAGGCTAGTAAGAGAGTTTAAATGTAGTTATAAAAATGCGTCCTGTTGAAATGAAATTTCAGTAAATTTCTATATCTTTGTGCAGTTGAGGGTAGCTCTGCATTTTACATTTCATGTAATGTTCACATCGCTTAAATAAATGGAGTTGCATGAAACGATCGTACGGCATTAACTTTAGATGTCCTTGTTGCTTATTTTAATAAATATATAAATATGTATATATCTGTGGGAGTGTATGTGTGCGTATAGGTATGTCTGTAAAACCTTCATAGAGCACCGGTGCCACACATGCCCAACTGTGTCTAAAAATTGAGGCATTGTACCTTCATGAAAAATCTCTATGTACAAGATTTTCATTAGAAAATATATGAAGTGTCATGAGTCATTGATGACTGACCTTCCTTTTACAGTTTTTATTATAGTTTATCATACATACTCTTAGTAAAATATCCATGCATTACTTGACTCATCAGTGAACACAATTAGAGCAATTGTGAACAATACAAACGATTTAGTTGTTGCTACTTCTTAAATTAAAATTATGACGACGACGAAGATGATGATTATGACTCTTATAATCAGGGTCGTGATTTTTAAGGCAAGAATACCAATGACTATTTTCATATTATGAAAAGGATTATAGTAACAGATACAATAACGAGTGAGTGAGGAAACCGCTAAGCTGGTAGTCAACCTTCTACAATAAGCAGCCAAATAAAATATACGGTAGTAAATAGGGTAGACACGGCTTTAAAAAATTTCACTGTAGGTCTGATCCAACCAAGGTTGATTTGAAGGTAAACAAAACAACAACGATCGTGATGTATTACATATTCACATTTGCCACACAGTTTACCGTGAAATGGTATATTCCACTGAAATACTGAATCAATACTAATAGTTGTTTGTTTTTAATGAATCAAGTTTAGTAAGAAGTAAAATAGTGTCCGTTCTGAATAGAAGCTAGACTGTAAGAAAGAGAACTAAGTGACATTGCTTTCTTTGATGGTATAGTATTTGTGTTAATTCATTGTACTGAGACATTTTTGAAGATTAAAGTATCTGAATTAAAGCAATACGATCGATTTTGTTTTTCTACAGAGCGGTACATAGATTTAAACAGTTGCACTCCTGAGACCTCATAGAAAAAGGAATTAAGTAAAAATAATGCCTGGAATTATTTCCCATGTGTCAAATGGACAGCACAACAACAGCTGATTAATCTTAAATATCAGATAATATAGGTATGGATGTAGACACAGATACAATCTTTGTTTTTTTTTTCAATGCTAGCATAACGCATGAGTGATATTGACCGGGTTGGAACATTAGAATGTAAGAATGAAAAAAAAAATACTGGGAAGAGATACGCTAAGATTTGATATTTTTGTCTCTTTTTATTTGTTGTAAGTCTTAAAAGCTAGACGCAGTAAACAAATCAGTGAAGATGAGAGGGGCAAATGAATTATAGATTTGATGCTTTATAGTAACTTCATCCGAATCACTTGCTTGCGTGTTCAAACCACACAACTTTTTATTCACGATCTACAAAGCAGACTTTCTTTCGAAATGTATACAATAGACGCAGGAGTGGCTGTGTGGTAACAAGCTTGCTTCCCAACCACATGGTTCCGGGTTCAGTCCCGCTGCGTGGAACCTTGGGCAAGTGTCTTCTACTATAGCCACGGTCCGACCAAAGTCTTGTAAGTGGATTGGGTGGACGGAAACTGAAAGAAGCCCAGTCGTATATATATATATACACACACACACACACACACACACACACATATATATATATATATGCATTTCTATTTACACTTATCTATAATAATTTTGTTTCCAGGAATCAGGAATTTATAGTGGATGATATGTTATAATGTTCCCGTGCAAGTTAACTGAAACATAGGTTTCGGGAATAACTAAATTTTTAATCTAGATCAATCGCTTCAATTTACAAAGTATGTAGCGTGCATACTTCAAATTGTCATAAGACACCTATTTTTAATCACATATGATTCTCTGTTCAGCAATTTGATCAGTGCAATTGTCTATGATAAATAAAATCTCATTCTGTAACATCTGATGCTTGGCAGGTTTATGATCAGTTTGTGACGAACATGTAAAGCAGTTTCTTCTTCCAGCTTGCTCTTACATCCTGCCAGCATTTGATGTCCTCCTTCCTATTTCATCCGCAATCTGAAGTACAGTTATTAAAGGCCATGACTTAACTGACATGTTAAATTCGCCTTTACTAAAGAATAATTTACACTTAGATCTACTGTCGACGTCGAGACACTCAGTCCTTCGTTGAAACTTCTCTGCGATGTATGCTAAATTTCAACAACTCTTCTTCCTATAAAGATATATCGGATGTAAAATTATTTATATGTTGACGATCATTTCAAAATATTTTTATGTTGACTAACATTTCAAAATATTAATTTGCAACGTGTCAATCACAAAACCTCCTATGGTTATATAAAATAAGAGACTAAAGTACAATTTAATATGATACGTTATTTACTTCAAGAAGCAATAATTTACTCTGGTAATAAAATGTCTTCATGCGAAAACTGATATTTATTGCCGGATGATCTAATGTTATACTTCAAGATACATTTGCTTTATTCATGAGTGTATATTTCTTCACAGTTGCTTAAATTTGCTCTATACTGTGAGGCTTACTTGGTGAAGACGTTAATTGCAAATTCTGTGGTGGTTCAAGAACTGTTCTATGGAACTAAACAACCGTAGTCTGCTCTATTTTTGCTGAGATTTCTGCTACACAATATGACGACTGTTATAGATTTGAATAATACTATATCTCTTAAATATTCATATTCACCGAATGTCTTCTGTGTAAATTCACAACTAACAGGTTTGTTGTTACATTTCCAAATCAACAGTTGATTCATGTCACCAATTTCCATTTAGCCATCATTTACTTTCAATATATTTGTACTTGTTTTACTACTTTTATTTCATTTTATTCTTTTGTTTTCAGTTCTTATATTCGCTTTCATCTCCGATTGTCAATTGCGAAACGTTTTGCGCATTGCATAGTCATTGTTTGTTAAAGTTCATAGTACTGCTATACAGCCGCACGTTGTCGGGGACGTGAGAAACCATCATATGATATATATATCATATCATTAGCTTATAATCGCATGTTCATAGCTGAAATGAAAATACTTCTTGGAGCAACACAGGGCAATGTTTTGGACTCTACACTAAGTTGATAACTCAAGTTTCGGGTTTGTCCCACATATTTTTTCCTTTTACATATCACCTTCTTGCTGTTGCCTCTAACAGCGCTAATCCTACTCTGATAACACCACTATTCTTTACTCAATTACATTTCAAACCTGATCATCATCAATATGAAACCATGATACATCACGCCAAATCTGCACTGACTCATCTTGATCACAGAAAATACTGCAGTACAAAGGATGACGATCTCAGAAATTGCTAAATTACTTGAGTCCCCAACAACTATTAATTCTCTACAAAGCTCTTCATAGGAGTACTACTACAAAACATATAGCCGCAAATATCATACACTGCACTGAAATAAGTACTAAGATGTAATGCTCTCGAACACCCTTCGACTTCAGACCCATTGACGTAGTGCCAGTTCTTTCTCCTCATTCTAAACCTACTTCTCGCGAGACCTAGATAGTTTCATGCGACTTCTCTCCAACTGTTCCCAAATTGCACATCTTTCCTTCTCTTGTCATCTACTTTGTGTCTACCGCATAATCCTCTATACCCAGTCCTTTTCATCCAGAATGTGGTTCTCTGGAATTCTCGTAAACTACATATTTTATCCTGTTACCATCAAGTTGAAACAGAAAATGAAAGATAAACTACCTCCAAGGGTCTTGGAGTAACTGTGAGTAATTGGGGTAATTGAAGGCAAATTAATAAAAAAAAAAATTCTGAGACGTTTATTTGTCTGAAATCAAGTTGTAAATCGGTAGTAACTGAGCACAGCCTTGACTTGCTTGTTCCATCAACGCCATGTGTGCTGGTCCTTTGCTGGATAACGACAGGCTGGAGTTGGACCAGTATCTCTGAGCCTGCCGAGTGTAACACTGTCACCATCATATGAGGTAGCGATTATCAGGTTGCGCAATTACCAGTCATTTTATTGTAACACCGTCACTAGAGCATAGAGAGATTCCAACTTTTTCCTTTTATTATCATCACTGATATTATTATTTTCATTTTTTACTATTTGTCATTGTTAATATTTCCTCTGATCCGACATGTTTTGGCCAAATTATAATCATCATCATTACCACCATCACCATTATTACCATCATTATTATTATCTTCATTTATTATTAAAAGGTATTATTAAATGTTGTTTAGTTTCAACTCTTCTCTTGTACTTGAGATAATCATAAATATGTGAGGGTTTAAGGGAATAGTAGGAGCAAGAGAGACAGATTAAATTCTACAGGTCTGTAAATAGATTCGGCAGATGGTGAAGAGATCAGCAATGGGCATTTCTATACGATAAGGAGACGAAAGCGGCCTCACACCCTTGGGGTCAGCAGAGGTCAAATGTGTCTACTACTACCAGCGATCAATGAGAGCGCCGACCTTGGTCTTGAAAAGAAGCAGTTCACCTTGTTCTATTTTTAATTACTGATAGCCGGTGTTAAAACGGGGTTAGCTGATGAAGGAAAATGTTCTCTATGTGGCTTGTGTTTTCTGTACTCTGGTTATTATTATTTCTTGTCTACGTTTTGTTTGCAATGTCCTGTACCCAGATATGCACCTATATATACAGGTAGACGTAGGTATGCACACACCTGTACGTATATATGCATATACTCATTTATTATTTGTTTATATATATATATATATATATATAAATATATATATATATATATATATATATATATATCTAATAGAAATATGTTACAAAAGCAAAATAGAAATTACACGTGGAAATTTAAGGGGAAAGTATATATATATATATATATATATAAAAACAAAAGTAAATGAGTATATGCATATATACGTACAGGTATGTGCATACCGACATCCACCTGTATGTATAGGTGCATATCTGGGTACAGGACATTGCAAACAAACGTAGACGAGAACACACGAGCCACATAGAGAACATTCTACTTCATCAGCTACCCACGTTTTAACACCGGCGTTTCGACGAGCTTCGGGCAGGACGCATCGTTAAAACGGCTCGTCCCATGGATCGCAGATTAAATTTGTATACGCAAATTAAATCTAGCCATGGAGGAATGTAGTGGCGGACAAAAAACAAGACAGGAAAACAAACAGAAAAGGCTTTACGGCCAGACGAGAAAAATTATGTGTGTATGAACGCGATGAGGCACGGAACCGAGAGAGACAAAGTGGTGGCGTGCGTTACTTGGCGAAAGCCAAGGAAGGAAAGGATTATTGACCGGAAGCATGTGACCATGCCGGTGTAAAGGGAAGAGAGAGAGTGGTAGAGGGAGAAAGAGAGGGAGGAAGTAGAAGAATAGGTGAGCAACGAGAGGAAAAGAGAAAGAGAGGAAATACGAGGGGGAAAAGGAGATACGTAGTAGTAACAGAGGAAGAACAAGAGGGGTAAGGCGAGATACGTAGTAGTACAGAGGAAGAACGAGGGGGGGGGGGGAGAAAGGAAAGAGAAAGAGATAGAGTAGCGTCGGAGGATAAGTTTACGAAAACTACTTACAATTTTTGTGAGACGCTGCGTTCAATCATGTAAAAACAAAAGTAAATGAGTATATGCATATATACGTACAGGTATGTGCATACCGACATCCACCTATATGTATAGGTGCATATCTGGGTACAGGACATTGCAAACAAACGTAGACGAGAACACACGAGCCACATAGAGAACATTCTACTTCATCAGCTACCCACGTTTTAACACCGGCGTTTCGACGAGCTACTGATGTTCACCTCGTTGGAACTTTTAATTTCTGATTTTTCATTATTATTATTATTATTATTATTATTATTATTATTATTATTATTATTATTATTATTATCATTATTATTATTATTATTATTACTGTTGTTGTTGTTGCTGTTGTTGTTGTTGATCATGTTCTTGTTTTTGTTCGATTTGAGTCAGCTTGGTCTTATTCCTGGTAGAATTTATGTTAGTAGCATGTTACTACCTGTGACCTTTCATATCCACATGCATTCAATGATACTTAATCTCTCCTGTTCCTAAGAAACAAACTTTCTGTAGAAGCTCTACAGGACATTCCATTCCAGACTCCTTCAACCATTTGTCTATTTCATTACTAACAGTTTCTAATGCACCAGTTATTACAGGCACAACCTTTACGCTTTTCATGTTACAAATTCTTGCAATTTCAAATTTCAAGAGTTTATATTAAAAAAAAAAAAAGAATTTCTTCTTTCTTTACAGTCCTAGAATCAAACGGACTCGAGGTCTATAAAACGTATACCTGCTGAGCACTGAATTTAATGGAATCGACTAACCTCCTTACAAACAATTGTTGCTCTTGTGCCAAACTTTAAATCATTTACCATTATTATTGTTTCCGACATTGTTGTCGCTCCTGCTATTTCTGCTGCTACTACCGCTGCCCTCTTTTTATTGATTGTTTTCTTGTTTTGAGAAAGCGTTTTATTTAGCGATTCCATCACAAATTGGTTTTGGCGATTATTTTACAAAACATATGTATATATATGTATATTACAAATAAAAGGGTAAAGGAATATTAATTTATCAATAGATTAATAATTAATATTTTTTTTTACCAAGTATTTCAGTATGTAGACATCATTATCGGTGAAGAACCTATTTAAAAGTTCTTATAAATTTATAAACAGTATTAAGGGATCAGCAACGGTTGCTTCACCTCATACCAAAGTTCAGAAATAGCAGCTAAAGTGCTAAAATTATCTGTTGGAGTTTTAGCACTTTAGCTGCTATTTCTTAAGACGGTAAATACTAAGGTCTTTTTTTATATTTTTCTGGCTTATTATGTAAAAAAAATAACCAGCCATTTTGCACTGCTATTTTTGTTAAATCAACAAGAATTTGTTAGCAAACATGTCCTCTAACTAACCAATAGCACAAAAATTTCACATAAAGATGCATAAAACCAAGGAAACAAATTATATATATATATATATGAACAAAACAAGAATTTGTACATTGTAAGTTTCAGCTCTTTGGAATCAATATAAATACCAAGCAGATATTTTGTGTTTATTGAGTTGACTAATCTTTTTCCCTCAGTTAGTTGGATAAAGAATTGTGATTTGTATGCCAAAGGATATCCATCACCAGTTCTAAGCACTTTACAAAAAAGCCGGCGCTAAAATCCGACGGCGTCACGCCACAACAAAACATCTTAGAAAAAAGTTCGGGTTAAAGGGAATACATGAGATTAGTCCTTGAACACAGGAAGGTAGTTGACAAGGGTGGATATTTGGTTGGAGAGAAAGGCTGTATGGTATTATAACTTTGTCACTTGATTTGGTGAGAAATAGTTCAAATTTTACTAGATTTAGTCGGTGACAAACTTGATTATAAAATTTTGTTTTCTTTTTCCCAGGCTTATATTTTTCAGCTGATGTAAATGAGGATGGTGAAGGTGTGTGGTTTAGTGGTTAAGGTAATCGTAAGATTTTGAGTTCGATTCCTGGTCGCGAGTTGTGTCCCTCAGCAAGAGATTTTATTTCACCTTACTCCAGTCTATTGAGCTGACAAAAATGAATTGTACCTGTAAATCAAAGGGCCGGCCTTGTCACATTCTGTGTCACGTTGAAACTCCTTGAGAACTACGTTAAGGGCACAGGTGTCTGTGGAGTGCTCAGTCACTTAAACGTTAATTTCATGAGCAGGCTGTTTCGTTGATCCCATCAACTGGAATACACGTCGTCGTACCCGACGGAGTACCGAAAGAGGATGATAACTGGTTGAAATATTAACAAAATAATTAGAAGAACGCTGCACATTGTGCAGCAGGGAGAACTAGACGCACTAGACGAACTTTTTTCGAACAACGAAAAAAACAAACAGAGAAACGAGACACTCGACATAAAGAGTATAACCCTTCGTCAGTTGTCCCTGTTCCATTTACTCCGCATTTCAAAAGCAAGGACAATACGCGACTTCGTTGGAACAGTCCTATATATATATATATATATATATATATATATATATATATATATATATATATATATATATATATAGTCATTTACTTGTTTCAGTCATTAGACTGCGCCCATGCATGGGCACCGCCTTCAAGAAGTTTTAGTCGAATGAATCGACCCCATTATGTATAATTTTGCTAAGCCTGATAATTATTCTGTTGGTCTCTTATGCAGAACCGCTAAGTTACGGAGACGTAAACACACTAACATCAATTATCAAGCGGTGATGGGGGACAAACACAGACACACACACACATACACACACACACACACACATATGCACAAACACACTCACATAGACAAACAAACAGATGGATGAACAGACAGACAGACAAACAGACAGACAGTCAGACAGACAGACAGATAGAAAGAAAGATAGATAGATAGATAGATAGATAGATAGATAGATAGATAAAAGACAGACTTTTTTTTATTTCTGTCAACAAAATCCACTCACAAGTCTTTGATTGGCCTGAGGCTATAACCGGAGACACTTGCCCAAGGTGCAATACATTGAAGTTGAACCTGAAACCATGTGTTTGGGAAGCAGGCTTCTTACCGCACAATCTAAATGCATCTAACTATTTTCTCATTTGCATAAATCCTTCAAGCTAGATTTTAAACATCGGACTTTCGACATTTTCTTATGGAGACCTTAGAAATGTTCACAATTTTGCCCCGGAGAAGTGAAGAAGACCGAAAACAATACAACACGTAGAAAGCTCAATAATTATAATGAAAACAACAAAACTTATCATCCTTAACAATAACAAGACAATGATAAAGACACAAATAACCGGAAGCGGAATATATGAAGTCTTTAAATGTATTTTTTAATTTAGGTCATGGATTTCAGATTATATTGCGTTTACTTCATGTTTGACATAGTTTTAAGGAAGATGAGTCCTGCGCTATGTAGTGGAAGAGTATGTAAGTTGAAATTATGCAGATGGCAAGGGCAAGGAACTCATTTCATCTTCCGTTCTCGTGACCCCTTTCTGCTTTTATATACACTGTATGCATATACGTACGTGAGTGAATATATATATGAGTGTGAAAATAAATACTATTTTCTATTTGTGCCTACCTATCTGTGTGTCTCTCACTTTATGATGTGCGTGTGTGTTGATGTGTACATACATACATACATACATATATAAATATGTGTGTGTATGTGTGTGTGTGTGTGTGTTTGTGTGTGTGTACGTATGTATGTACACATCAACACATACGCACACACCTATACATGCACACACCCACACACACCCAACCACCCACTCACCCACACACGCACACTCACATATACGCGCGTGTGTTTCTACAAAATGTCACGCATCAAAGATGGATTTATATAAACATTTATACATACATATATAAATATACATTCACATACACACACACTAATATGTATATATATACACGCACATATGTATGCATACGCGCAC
Organism: Octopus bimaculoides; assembly: GCF_046866305.1. Taxonomy (NCBI): domain Eukaryota; kingdom Metazoa; phylum Mollusca; class Cephalopoda; order Octopoda; family Octopodidae; genus Octopus; species Octopus bimaculoides. The sequence continues at coordinate 176,942,910 of NC_142928.1, read as the reverse complement.
ATATAGACGTATATATGTGTCTGCATGTGTGTGTGTTTGTATCTGTCTGTGTGTATGTATGTATGTATGTATGTATGTATGTACGTATGTATGCCTTTATGTATTCATGCGTGCTTTAAAATTTGAGTATTAGTATGCTAGTCTTTATAGGTGACGCTCTATATTTGCATAAAAACAAGAAAAAAACAACACGTGTTTTGAACAATCATACATAATGAAAGCAAACAACGATGTACATCTTTATATAGGTGTGTATGTGTGTGCGCGTGGGTGTATGTATGTCTATATGTATGCTTGTATGTATATACATATACAGATATGATTATGCTGGTGTGCATACGTGCGTGTGTTTTACTTATGCTATTCAAAGTCTCTCCCTCTCTTTTCTTTTCCCTCTCTCTCGATAGATATTCATATCTGCTTCTCAGCCTATCTCTCTGACTCGCCTTCCCTGTGTGTTTTTGTTTGTGTATGTATGTGAGAATGTGTGTGTGCCTGAGCATGTTTGCTATGTGTGAGTATATATGTGTGTCTGAGCATGTATGTGTGTGGATGTCTGAGCATATGCATGTATGTGAGTATGTGTGAGTGTGAGCATATTTGTGTGTGAACATGTATGTATGCGTGAGCATGTGTATGTATTTGAGCATGTGTGTTTGTCAGAGCAAATGCGTGGGTCTGAGCGTGTGTGTGTATAGGCATGTGTGTATTTCTGAACATGTGTGTCTGAGCATGTGTGTGTGTGTGTGTGTGTGTGCGTGTGTGACAGTGAGACTGACACACAGACGGACAGAAAGAGAGACAGAGAGACAGAAAGAAAAAGAGTCCAACAGACAGATAGACTGTCAGACAGAGCGAGAGTCTGTATGTGTGTTTGTGTGCTCGCGCGTGTGTGAAAGAGATAGAGAACTTGTGTTTTTGTTATAAATGCATATGTATAGCGGGATGATCGCACATATAAGCTATACAAGCGTACAGACATACAAACAAAAGAAACGCGTGAACACACACACGTGTACATACAAACAAAGTGACACCTATATATTATGTTGACGAAAACAGAAAAAATAGGGAAAAAAATAGGGAAAACTCTAGAGTAAATGATTTGGGAAAATGTCTTCATCTAAATCATTGCTTGTCTAGTCAGTCTATCATCTTTGTTTTTCTTTCATTTCATTTTCCATCGACCGCATTTTTAAAAAATATATGCATTCACACGAACACAAATTCGTATAAATGCATACAGTGTGTGAGATCACACACACACACACACGCAAACACACATACACACGCAAACACACATTCATACACACACGCACACACACACACAACACCCTCTCTCTCTCTCTCTTTCTCTCCTTCACATACACAGATGCACACAGACATACTTAGCTTTGTATGGATGGATTGACGTATAGTCATACATACGTAAATATATACATACACACAGACATGCACTCACACACACACACATATGTGTGTGTGTGTGTGTGTGTGTGTGTGTGTGTGTGTGTGTGTGTGTATGTGTGTGTGTATGTATTAAATCTATATATTATACTATGAGTTCCTTTCCGTTTCTGTTTACTGAATTCACTCACACATCTTTGGTAGACCCAGAGATTTATCAGAATACATTTACCCAATGTGTCATGCATTGGGACTGAATACGCACACACACACACACACACACACACACACACACACACACACACACACACACACACACACACACTCACACATTTATATATATTACATATACGGTAGGCTTCTTTCAATTTCCGGCCACCAAATCCCCGGCTTATAGTAGAAGATACTTGATCAAGATACCAAGCAATCATACTAACCCACAAACAGTATGGTTGAGAAGCAGACTTCTTACCGCAAAGCATGTCGGAAACTAAGATTTAGTGTCGCGATCTTCGGACGTGAAACGTTATGGCTAGGTAATATAATATTCGATTCCATGTGCTTGTTAAACACGTAAAGATGAAATAAATTAGCTCCTACACAATGTATTGAGCACTCTCTTTTGTTAATCTCACAGAAACTAACGTGCACACGCACAAACACACACACATATATACACATATATTTATTTGCATGTGTATATGTTGGCATGTAAATATATGTGTGCATGCACGTATATGCATACGCACACAAACATTTGTGTGTGTGTGTGTGTGTGTGTGTGTGTGTGTGTGTGTGCGTGCGTGCGCGCTCTGGCAGGATTAATTTTACCATTGCTACTCGAGACAAAATGCCCGAAATTTTTTAGGGAGGGAGCCAGATTAGATGGACACCGAAAGGATTAAAAGCAAAGTCGACCTCAGCAGAATTTGAACTCAGAACGTAAACGCAGACGAAATACCGCTAAGCATTTCACCCGGCTTGCTAGCGTTTCTTATTTCTTTACTGCCTACAAGGGGCTACACACAGAGAGGACAAGCAAGGACTGACGAACGGATTAAGTCGATTATATCTGAATCTCAGAAGTATCAGACTTCATAATTTTTAATTGATCGATACAAATTTAAACCATACATTAGTTATTAGACCTAGCCGGCTGTGATTATCATATCTTTTGTATGTCTAGGACTGCATCAATATAGTGTGCTTACATTTTGATATGTATAGTGAATGCTTTGAGTGAGAGTGGCTTGTATTTCCAGCAAGTCTTTAAACGAATTAATAACCGTTTCGGAAAAGAGTGCATTTCTTTATAATGTGCTAAAGCCTATAATAATATTTAAGATACACCTGGTGTGTAACTGGTACTTATTTAATCGAATCCAAAAGGATGAAAGGCAAAGTCAACCACGGCGGAATTTGAACTCAGAACGTAGCGACTCGCCGCCTTTCCATTGCCATTTATTGTTTCGGATGTTGTGACTACAAGTTTGTAAAAAGCATGCACATTGATATTTTAACTAGTCTGACTTGACTGTAGTGGTATTGTCGCTTCGCATTATTTATCTATCTGTCTGTCTATCTATCTATCTATCTATCTATCTATCTACCGATCTATCTATATATCTATCTCTTGTTTTTTTGTTTTTGTTTTCATTCATTCTTTGTTTACTTTTCCATAGTTTCCTTTTTTTTTTTTGTCTTTTTCTGGTTCAACTCACTCTTTTCCAGCTTTCTATTCAGAAAATTGGTTCATAAATCTTCTTAGACAGCAGCCGTTCTGCTTTTGTAGGTTAGAAGTCTTTGCCTTCTACCTAATCTACCCAAGCTCGACTTTTTAATAATCTCATCAGCTGTTGTTGTGACGACAAGCGACAGACTGTTTAACGAGTGGGTAAAGATTCGGACAGGTGTATCTTAAATATTATTATAGGCTTTAGCACATTATAAAGAAACGCACTCTTTTCCGAAACGATTATTAATTCGTTTAAAGACTTGCTGGAAATACAAGCCACTCTCACTCAAAGCATTCACTATACATATCAAAATGTAAGCACACTATATTGATGCAGTCCTTGACATGCAAAAGATATGATAATCACAGCCGGCTAGGTCTAATAACTAATGTATGGTTTAAATTTGTATCGATCAATTAAAAATTATGAAGTCTGATATTTCTGAAATTCAGATTCGCTGCTTAAACTGATAGCAATCATTCAATTTTAGTATAATACTTTAATTTTCTCAGATGTAACTATATGCCATTGCCTGTGAGTATTTATTATATACATACATATATACATGTGTGTGTATGTATATATATATATATATATATATATATATAAAGGGCATCAACTGTGTATTAATACCTCACGCGTGAGGTATTAATACACAGTTAATGCTCTTTTTATATATATTTAAATATATCTATGGAGAAACGATGAATCTTTTCATTACGAAATTTTTCGTTATTTTTCATTATGAGGTTTTTTCACGCTGACTACTTGATAAATTCTTATAAAGAATTTATCCTATATTATGTTATATATATATATATATATATATATATATATATATATATATAGGCGTAGGAGTGGCTGTGTGGTAAGTAGCTTGCTTACAAACCACATGGTTCCGGGTTCGGTCCCACTGCCTGGCACCTTGAGCAAGTGTCTTCTACTATACCCTCGGGCCGACCAAAGTCCTGTGAGTGGATTTGGTAGACGGAAACTAAAAGAAACCCGTCGTATATATGTGTATATATATATATGTGTGTGTGCGTGCGTGTGTGTGTGTGTGTGTGTGTGTGTGTCTGTGTCTGTGTTTGTCCCCCAATATCGCTTGACAACCGATGCTGGTGTATTTACGTCCCCGTAACTTAGCGGTTCGGCAAAACAGACCGATGGTATAAGTACTAGGCTTCCAAAGAATGAGTCCTGGGGTCGATTTGCTCGACTAAAGGTGGTGCTCCAGCATGGTCACAGTCAAATAACTGAAACAAGTAAAAGAGTAAAAGAGTGAAGAGTAAAAGAGTATAAGTGTTGGTATCAAAAAGTTCCCGGACTAGTACTGTAGCACCCCAACAGATGGCAGTACACAGTTGCGCGCGGAGTGAGAGCTAGGAATGACCTTAACGAGGCAGTGTGCCAAGTGACATTGCTGTGTTTACTTTGCAAGTTGTGAAATATGTGTTTTTGTGATCACGTGTATGCTGTTGTCTGCGGTATTATTATGGACAGGAACAAAGAGCTAACGTGAAATTGTGCATTGAGAATTCGTCCCCCAAGGCCAGACCGTTAATCGAGAGTTATACTGCGACGTTTTGAAGCGTCTCAGGGGGGATGTTCCGCGAAAGTCTACACACACACACACACACACACACACATACACACACACACACACGCGCGCGCACACACATACACAAACACACACACATACACAAACACACACACACACACAAATTAGTACATTGTGTGAAATTTCAATATCTGCTGTCACTTAAATCATAAGGTTTCAATGCATTTGCTTCTCTGATCCTATATTCATCGAAACCCAGTTTAACATGCATATATATATATATATATATATATATATATATATATATATATTTATAAATATATAGGGATTGACAGTAACCTGCTTCTCCAACATACTGAGAATTCAGAAATAGCAGTCAAAAAACTACTGATTTCAAAACTACAAATTATTACTCTAGATTGATAGCGATATTTTTGATACACACAGAACAAAAAACAGTAGAGAAGAGCAAAAAAACACTTGCCTTTAGTTAATTTAGTACAATTGTTTCACAGTTAAGAGTACATAATACTCTATTCTGATCTTCAGCTAAATATTATAATAAATTTGTTAATGTCTAAATAACTCACGTTAATTTTGACCATGTGAACATCAATACCACGTGAGGAAGACGCTAAGAAATTTATCGGCCAGTAAGTTCAAAATCTCTCGCCCTAATGAATTTCAATTCAGTGTGTAGAAGGTTTTTCATACTGAGCTACCCGGCAGAATTGTTAATTATTAATTTTATTACTAATTGATGATTCCCTGCCCTGCATATCTATATTTTAATAATAACTCTAAGGTAGATGGTTAAACCGCAGGAATTCGTACGAGTCTCTTTCCTAAGCGGAACTATTTCTGATACACACTGAATTGAAATTCATTAGGGCGAGAGATTTTGAACTTACTGGCCGATAAATTTCTTAGCGTCTTCCTCATGTGGTATTGATGTTCACATGGTCAAAATTAACGTGAATTATTTAGACATTAACAAATTTATTAGAATATTTAGCTGAAGATCAGAATAGAGTATTATGTACTCTTAACTGTGAAACAATTGTACTAAATTAACTAAAGGCAAGTTTTTTTTTTGCTCTTCTCTACTGTTTTTTGTTCTGTGTGTATCAAAAATATCGCTATCAATCTAGAGTAATAATTTGTAGTTTTGAAATCAGTAGTTTGTTGACTGCTATTTCTGAATTCTCAGTATGTTGGAGAAGCAGGTTACTGTCAATCCCTATATATTTATAATTATAAATGTTTTTTACCGAAGAAGGTTTTTTCATACTGAGCTACCCGGCAGAATTGTTAATTATTAATTTTATTACTAATTGATGATTCCCTGCCCTGCATATCTATATATATATATATATATATATATATATATATATGCGTAGGAGTGGATGTGTGGTAAGTAGCTTGCTTACCAACCACATGGTTCCGGGTTCAGTCCGAATGCCTGGCACCTTGGCCAAGTGTCTTCTACTATAACTTCGGGCCGACCAAAGCCTTGTGAAGGTATTTGGTAGACGGAAAAATGGAAGAAGCCCGTCGTATATATGCATATGTATATGTATGTGTGTGTATATGTTTTTGTGACAACCGATGCTGGTGTGTTTACGTCCCCGTAACCTACCGGTTCGGCTAAAGAGACTGATAGAATAAGTACTAGACTTACAAAGAATAAGTCCTGGGGTCGATTTGTTCGACTAAAGGCGGTGCTCCAGCATCGCCACAGTCAAATGACTGAAACAAATAAAAGAGTAAAAGAGTAAAAGAGTAAAGAGTATATATATATATATATATATATATATATATATATATGCATATATATATATATATATATATATATATATATATATATATATATATATATATATATATATATATATATATATATATGCATATATATATATATGTGTGCATATATCTATACATATATCAATCAAAATAAGCAACAAGGATATGCAGAGCAACAGGAAATAAAAAGTCTTACTGAAGGACTCAATGCCAAGAATCAAAATCAAGAACACATGATCGTGAGCCAAATACCCTAACCACCAAGCCACACCCCTTCACACACACATACTTACACACACACTCACACATAGAAACATACACAGATATATTACATGTGAATATGCATATATATATATGCATGTATATGCATGTATATATGCAGATAAACAGATAGATAGATAGATAGATAGATAGATAGATAGATAGATAGATAGATAGATAAGTAGGTAGGTAGGTAGGTAGGTAGGTAGGTAGGTAGGTAGGTAGGTAGGCAGGCATGTTTAGTAAAACAAACAGGAATAGTAGAACGCATTATACGTGTATATATACTTTTATTTTAGTTTTAATCAACAAAAGTGACCGAGATTTTTTGCACAGCACTCTCAGATCATGTTCAGTACGATTCGTAACCTATATATATTTGCTTAGCAGCTGATATTAAGCAACAATGCATAACGGTTCCAGTTAGCGAAATGATTGAAGAGAAGTAGCAACGTTAAAACGTATATGCAAAATTGTTCCAAAATGCACCGAGACTTGAATTGTTAAAGTACATCATGAGCCGATTGATTGCCGAGAAAATCCGTTAAGAAATGTGCCCCATTTTCATCTCTTTATTAACTTATTCAGGAACACGTGTTATTGTTATCTCTTCTGCACCGTGTGCGAAATATATAAATAGAAGAATTAATAAATAAATATAATCCATGAGCAAAGGAAATGGCTTTTGTTGATGCTGAATGAATAGATGCTATTGAAATATGAGCTTTTTTTTTTCTAGATATGGCAAATCGATTGTGTAGGAATTAAAATTAGCTACTCAGTAGTTAGAAATTCTTGCATAGAGATTTATGAAAGAATTTCCTCATACCAACTGGCTAGTGAGTTTTATATCCGACATAACAGTTCTATATTTCATAAATATTAGTGCATAGTTTCTGTACAGACTGAACGAGTGTGGATGACGTGGTGAAATAAACGGCATCCTCTTTGATTTACGATATCTGATGTGATTAGAATGTCGGGGAGAAGAATCACAAGGCAATGTTTTTAAGCTGAGCCAACTAGGAGGAGACTTAGGGGAAGACCAAGAATATGGATGGATAATATCCATAGTCTCGATTGGTCACTCTTAGGAATCCAGCTGGAAAGTCTAATGACGGTTGTTTCTACTTGGACCCTATGAGGGGTGGTACCTGAACACTCTACCTCAATAATCCTCTCAGGAATAGTGGGCAGAGAAGACGGATAGATGGATGGAATTATTCAAAATTCCTCAAATACTTTGATTTTATTTGAAGTACTTAAGATTGCAATCAGTCTAACTGAAAAATTATTGTTTTTGGATGTAAAAGAAAGTCGTCAACCTTTGTTGAACAAAATCAGGGTGGTAGATTGGGAACAGCAATATTGACAAATAAGCTTGAATGAAACGTTGGGCTTCGATAACGTCTTCATTAGGCCTAGTATAAAAATGAACACCGTATAGGCGCCCTAATTTAAGAACGAGCATGACCGTAAAAGCCAATAGAATTAAAACTAATTTCCACCATCTAATTGCCCTACAAAACAGCGGTATAATGAATTAAAACATTAGTTAAGTACCAAGTGTCAAATAGAGTCGTTTAGCTAATGGATATGAGCTAAATCCTGGATCAGTCAAACAATATATATTCTGGTTCAAGTGGAACGAGCAAGTAACATACAAGATTTAAAACGACTAATATGGAAATATCCTTGGTATGAACAACGCAATGTATTACATATATCACTATGTGTTCAACAAAGGGTTTGGTTCGAACTCGTGAGAGCATTACTGAATGCTACAAGTGTTCGAAAAAGACCGGAGAGAGTAAATGTTGCTTAAAATAAATAAGATGAGGACGCTAGTCCCAATATTGGCAGTTGAACGACAAGAGTGCTGAAATACTTCTAAGGATTTTTCAGTTATTCTCATTCCTGAGTTAAGTCACAATCGAGGCCCAAATATGTGAGTGTGTGGATGAATTGTTGCAAAGATAACGCTTGCAGCATATATTTTCTGTCGCAATAATTCGAAGTTCTCTTTTTTTTATCATTCATTATCACAGAATGGATGAGACGAATTTAATTTCAGAGCTTTTTGCATCACTGTAAACGCTGATAGTAGTATTTGATGATGAATTGGTGTTGTTGTTGTTGTTGGTATCATCATCATCGAAAAAGAAACTACCAGTGGATTACTGGGGTCGATGTAATCGACTAGTCTCCTTTTCCAAAGTTCCAGACCTTGTACCTAGAATAGAAATTATTATTATTATTATTATTATTATTATTATTATTATTATTATTATTATTATTATTATTATTATTATTATTATTATTATTGTTGTTGTTGTTCAGTAGTTTTATTTTTATAGCGTGCTTTCACTTCACTACCGAGCGCAGCTCTGTGTGCCTTGGGTATGTGCTGTGGTTTGCTGTGATGCTCTTATGGTTAGTGTATTGAAAGTGTTTTGCGTAGGATGTGTGCAGTGCGCAGTAGTGCAATTTTCTGTGTGTTATATATATTTGTAAGTCCTGGTATTTTTGTTATGTATTTCTCTGAATATTTATTTATTATACCTAAGGCACCTACTATGATAGGAATTTTTTCTGTTTTTAGATTCCACATTCGAGTTACCGCTATTTCCAGGTCTTTATATTTTGAAAGTTTTTCCATTTCTTTTAGGGAAACGTTGCCATCTGCTGGTATTCATACATCAATTAGAAAGCATTTTTTTCTTCATGATCTTTGACAACTATATCTGGTCTATTGGCCTTAATTTCTCTATCTGTGTGTATTGGCATATCATTATTATTATTATTGTTCAGTAGTTTTATTTTTATAACGTGCTTTCACTTCACTACCGAGCGCAGCTCTGTGCGCCTTGGGTATGTGCAGTGGTTTGCTGTGGTGTTCTTATGGTTACTGTATTGAAAGTGTTTTGCGTAAGATGTGTGCAGTGCCCAGTAGTGCAATTTTCTGTGTTATATATATTTGTAAGTCCTGATATTTTTGTTATGTATTTGTCTGAATATTTATTTATTATACCTAAGGCACCTACTATGATAGGAATTTTTTCTGTTTTTAGATTCCACATTCGAGTTACCTCTATTTCCAGGTCTTTGTATTTTGAAAGTTTTTCCATTTCTTTTAGAGAAACGTTGTCATCTGCTGGTATTGATACATCAATTAGAAAGCATTTTTTTTCTTCATGATCTTTGACAACTATATCTGGTCTATTTTCCTTAATTTCTCTATCTGTGTGTATTGGCATATCCCAGAGTATGGTTGCTTTCTCGTTTTCTGTGACCTTTTCTGGCGTGTGTTTATACCATCTTTTTTCTGTTGTTATTCCATAGTGTTGGCATAGCTTCCAGTGTATATAGGTCCCAGCTCTGTCGTGTCTGTGGATATATTCCTTCTTAGCCAGGACTGGGCAGCCAGAGATAATATGATTTATTGTTTCTTGTCCATCTCCATATATTCTACAGTTACTTCTTGTTTCTTTTCATTATTATTATTATTATTATTATTATTATTATTATTATTATTATTATTATTATTATTATTATTATTATCATTATTATTATTATTATTGCTGTTGTTGTTGTTGCTGTTATTAATCAAGACGGCTTGTCGACTACATGGATCTCAGTGTTCTACTGATATTTATTTTTTACAGCACGAAAGGATGAAAGATAAAGATGATCTCAAGTAGTATTCGAACTCAGAACGTAAATCCAGAAGAAATAACTTAAGCATTTTATCCGGCGCGTTAACTATTATCTCGGTTCACTTTATTATTATTATTGTTGTTGTTGCTGTTGTTGTTGTTATTTTTGTTGTTGTTAAGGCAGTGAACTAGCAGAATCATTAGCACGCCGGGTAAAATGCTTTGCGGCGTTTCGTCCTTCTTTAAGTTCTGAGCCCATCCCGCTCAAAAGGTCCCTGAATAAGGGTTGTTTAAAATGTTGAACAAAACACCTATGTTTCCAAAGGTGAATTATCCATACCCCAAAGAATTCCTCCCAACACATGGCTATGATGCTCCCCAAGTACTTCTGCTCATGATCAGAGAGGCACATATGGTCAGCCTCTAAGGGACATGCTCAAATGGTTATGGTCAAACAACTGACAAGCAAATCTGTGGTATTGAGCAGAATATTTGCCTTAGAGCGTCTTTTATACCAAGACAATACAATGTACATGATAACACCTCCACTCCGCTAAGATCAGAAGCTATGAGAGTCACTGCCTGGTTCTGCATCAGGGCATATATTATTATTATTATTATTATTCAGTAGTTTTATTTTTATAACGTGCTTTCACTTCACTACCGAGCGCAGCTCTGTGCGCCTTGGGTATGTGCTGTGGTTTGCTGTGGTGCTCTTATGTTTACTGTATTGAAAGTGTTTTGCGTAGAATGTGTGCAGTACCCAGTAGTGCAATTTTCTGTATGTTATATATATTTGTAAGTCCTGGTGTTTATTATTATTATTATTATTATTATTATTATTATTATTATTATTATTATTATTATTATTATTATTATTATTATTATTATTGAGTGAGAGAGAGAGCAGTGCATACCATCAAAGTGACAGTGGGGTACAATTATAAGAAGCCCAATATATCCATCATTTCTACCCGTCTGATAAAGGTACACCAAGCACATGCATCACAACCACATGTGCGCAACATGGTGATAGTATATCAAGATAAATAGCGCATGACCCTGCAGATGGGGCCCAGTTAGAATTTTTTCAGGTCGAATAGCCCATCCCGCTCAAAAGGTCCTTGAATAAGGTTTGCTTAAGGATGATAACACCCATGTTTTCATATTATTATTATTATTATTATTATTATTATTATTATTATTATTATTATTATTATTATTATTATTATTATTATTATTATTATTATTATTATTATTATTATTATTATATTAGTTGTTTACGTTGTTGTCATAAACTAGCTTAGGTCTTATTTGATTCATGTTCCTTAGGAGCTGCATTCCTTCCTGGGGTTTACGACCTTGCCCAACAGGAATGCTGATAAATAATGATAATAACGGACAATTTAAGGCTAATTAAGACCACCATATTTCATGTGTCAATCTGGTTGGACAGTGCCATGCATTAGTCATAGCTCACGTGACCTGTTATTGAGAAAATAATTCAGATTCTTTAACAGCCTCACGAAACCAATTCTTTGGCTGTCGCTAGTTCTACCTTCACTCATTCTTTCTTCTGTCTGTCTGACTGTTTGTCTGTCACTCTCTCTCTCTCTCTCTCTCTCTCTCTCTCTCTCTCTCTCTCTCTCTCTCTCTCTCTCTTACTCTCTTTGACATTTTCCATTAATATTTCAGTATTGTTTTCTACTTTGCTGTCTGTCTTTCAATTATTACTGTTTCTTTTCTTTTGCCTTACTTTTCTTTTTTTTAGGTTATAATTTCAGTAGGATCCAGTAGTTTGTCCTCAGCTGCAATATATCTGCTCACACGCCTAAATACACATTCGTAATACATACATAACGCATACATACATATTTTATATAGATATATATACACATATATATATATGTATCTATATATATAAATATATATATATATATATATATATATATATATATATATACATATATATTTATGTTTGTATGTATATATATATATATATATATATATATATATATATATATATATATATATATATATATATATATATGTATATATATGTATATATATATATATATATATATATGTATATATATATATATATATGTACATATATATGTAGATACAGATGAATAAATATACATGTATATAAACACACATATATATATATGTATATATATATATATATATATATATATATATATATATATATATATAAATATATATATATATATATATATACATATATATTTATGTTTGTATATATATATATATATATATATATATATATATATACTTATATATACATATAAATATATGTATGTATATACATATATATATATACATATAAATATATGTATGTATATATACATATATATATACATACGTATGTGTATATATATATATATATATATATATATATATATATATGCATGTATGTATGTATGTATTTGTGTGTGTCAGTTCGAACGCTGGTTATTTATTTTCTTTAAACGTTGTTTTTTTTTTATCTGTTTTTATTATCGAAGTAGTGTGGTTCATATTTTCCTGATAGTTGTCTCTATGAGTGTAAGCGTATATGCAGTCGTAGTAACTAATTCTGCGTTGCAAAAACGAGGACAGGAGCATACATGCATAAATTAGATCGTTAAGCTAGATATAACCTACAATGCCTATCTGACACTATTTACCATCGCTTTATCTCAGGCTACGAACAACGATATCATCAATTTATCATTCGGCTTCCTTAGCAATTAGTTTATCTCCCCTCACTCAAGCCAACATGATACAAAGGAATCAGCGCATTAGCATATTTGTACTCTACAAACGTCAAGTTCACTTCAAACGTTCAGCGTCCCTTCACAACTTTGTTACTGTAGGATTTTATGCTTCAGGATGATTGTTCATAAGAGGAATTTGGAAATGTATGTCCGTGTAAATCAGTTTAAGTGCTTTCTGTATATCCGTTAGATTATGAGTTGTTAGTGAGTTCCGTAGATAATTGGGTATTTGGAATATGTCAGTCAGTATCTTATCCCCATGCAGTGTATCCATTACAAGTTGATTAGCTAGTTACCATTTTACAATATATATATATATATATATATACTCCTAGCAGGGTTTTCTATGAGTTCAGGTCGTACTAGATTTCAGTTTCTGTTAACCGTCATCAAGTTTGATAAATTATGTACTCGCTACGAGCGATGTTGATGCAATTGACTACAACTCAACTGTGCAAATGTGTGACCATGTGCCAAAGCTAGAATTCTTTTACCCACCAAACTCTTGATACTTATAACTGCAAGCAGCAATAGAAAGTATGTTTCTGTACTTATATTCTTAAAATTAGGTAGTACGGCGTGGGTGGAGAGAACCCGTAGCGTGTGTGTATCCATCCTCGTCGGGTAGGCTCATAATCATTGGTCTTCTAATTGTAATATTTTTTTAAAATTTACTTTTTCCATAGTATATCGACCACTGCATTATGAAATGTGTTCTGCATTATTAAAGGGGATATGATATTATTTCTGGGAGATTTGGCTGCTATTTCTAGAAAGCTGAGTGAACCTGTAGGTTTTTTCGGAATGTGATTACAGTTAGTATGAGTGAATACACCTATTGCTTCTGTACAGTTAATTCTGTTTCAAACGGCATAAAATTTTATGAGTATATATATCAGGTCATTCCATAAGTTCTGTCCGATTTTGCCTTTTTTTTTTTAATTTAATGAAATTTAATAGTATTTTAGAATGTCCAATGAAATTAAAAACTATTTTTACGCATTTGTGTACATTTAAACTAATTAAATATTATTTTACAGAATAATACAATTAAAATTTCTTTGAGTAAAACCCTTTCTAACATGGAAGTATCCAATGAGCATTTGAGGCACATAATGCTTTATGAGTACAAAAAAGGTAACTCTGCAGCCGAAGCGACTCGAAACATACACTCAGTTTATGGAAAAGAATGCTTGAATGAAAGAACTTGCAGAAGATAGTTTGAAAAATTCAGAAGTGGAGATTTCAGCCTTCAAGATGAAGATCAAACAGGACGTCCAGTTGAGTTAGATGATAAGCTCCTTGAGGCATTACTTGAAGAAAATCCTGCATTATCAGTTGAAGAATTGGCAATAAATAAATTGGCAATAAATTCAAACCATACAACTGTTCATCGTCATCTTCAACAACTTGGAAAGGTTCCTAAACTTGGAAAATGGGTGCCTCATAAATTGTCCGAAAGCAGCCGCAAATCCCGAGTTGACATCTGCTCTTCTCTCCATTCTCGCGAACTCATTTCACCCTTTTTGGATAGACTTGTGACTGGTGACGAAAAATGGATCTTCTATCGAAATGTTAAACGTCGTAAACAGCGGCTTGGTAAAAGGGAAAAAGCTCAACCACAACAGAGAAGGGAACTTCATGAGAAAACGTTCTTCTCTCTATCTGGTGGGATTGCAAAGGAGTGACTCACTTTGAATTGTTACCACCTAATGCAACAATCAATGCTCAAGTCTACTGTCAGCAATTACAGCGTTTGAACCAAGCTTTGAATGAAAAAAGGCCCACTTTAATAAATCGAAAACGAGTGATGTTTCATCAGAATAATGTGCGACCCCACACTGCAAAGATCACGTCACAGAAGATCGAAGAGCTTGGTTGGGAAAAAAGTTCCTCATTCGCCTTATTATCCCGACCTTGCTCCTTCAGACTACTATTTGTTTCGTAGTTTACAGAATCATTTGGGGTACATAACTTTTGCAAGCCAGGAGGAGGTCGAAACTGACATTTCAGAGTTCTTCGCTTTGAAACTAAAAGAGTTTTACATTGATGGGATTAAAAAGCTTGTAAATAGATGAAATGAAGCCATAGATAATTAGGGAAAGTACACTGATGATAAGATTTCAATTGAATATAACATTTGATCACTTGCTTTCTTTATTCAAAATTCGGACAGAACTTATGGTATGACCTGATATAAGTGTGAGATAAAACAAAATAAAGCTGAGTGATAGGGCCGAACTTTGTTGAGTGTCCAGATGAAGTTACTGAACCAATGTAATTGTTAACTAGTGTGATGTTAAATATATGTTTTTATTATCGACGAATATACCTGGATAAAAGTTACAAAAGTGCATGGTACAAGTATTATGGATGTTGACTACAGTCATCTAAAATTTAGAGAGAATAATGAGATTGGGATATTGATTTCATAGGTAAAAAGTATAATGTTGAATTAAAAATGTATCGTTGGACCAAGTCAACAATTAGAAACCTTTTTAGTGTGCAATGACTTGTAAGATGGATGTATGATATAAGACAGAGCATCAACTTATATATAAAAAAGTTAACATTTATAATTTGGATCAAAGCTATTTCCTTTGATACAAGTAACAACGAATGATTTCACGTTCTTCACGTTTATACAGTTACATTTGTTCATCCGTGCTACTTTTCAATCAATAAAAAAATAAATTTCAAAAATATTCTAAATTTTTTCGGTAAGAATGAACCCTCTCACATGACAAATTGTCATTAATAAAATTCTTGTCATATCTGCAATATGTTTGTCATATAAGCACTGTAATTTATCACGCTGAACAGATTTTAGACTCAAAATCTGATAACTATGTTGTATGAGATAACGTTTCGGCTTAATTCGCAAGATACGATTTGATACTGAAGGAACACTAGTGTGTAAGAAGAGATCGAAAGGACGAGAGCGACAAAAGAGAAAGAAAGGAAAAAAATGCTGTAGTAGTGGTAGAGATGACTATGAAAAATGATGATGAAGACGAATTAGGAACATAACCGATAAAAACACACAATAGATGAGCGATAAATTGAGGGAAATATATATATATAACTGTACATATATATATACATATCTATGTGTGTGTGTGTAAATGGATATGCATGTAAGTATATATATAGAGAGAGAGAGAAAGAGAGAGAGACAGACAGACAGAAAGAGACAGAGAGAGAGACAAAGAGAGACAGAGAGAGACAAAGAGAGACAGAGAGAGACAAAGAGAGACAGAGAGAGACAGAGAGAGACAGAGATGTAGACAGACAGATAGTCAGACAGATAGATAGACAGACGGACAGATAGACAGACAGACAAACAAATAGATAGATAGATAAATAGATAGATAGAGAGATAGAGAGATAGATAGATAGATAGATAGATAGATAGATAGATAGATATCGGTATAGAAATGTGTACATACTTAAGTATATGTTCTTTCACACTTTTAATTGTTTAAGCTTGAGAGCTGCGGCCCGGCTGGGGCATCACCATTGGCAATGCAACACATTTATTACATCAAACTTCTTCTGATATGTGGCATTTGGTAAATGAGGGCGTTTAATTTTGCTACCGTCATTCGCATTTCCTGTCGTTTAACTGTTCCGTGAACATAAAACTCATAGTCAAACTTCAGGTAACTTTGAATATACGACAGGAAACATAACCGACTATTTTTGGCTGCTATTGATGCTACATTAGAATTCGGATATTTTTCTTGTTCAAAGCGAGAACGTAATTATCATAATGGCAGAAAATACCATTATCCTTTTCGATGTTCTTCATATACTAATGCAGAGGCGGAATAAGTTCAGCAGGCAAATTTGTCCAACATTCTAACGATACTGCCAATTGTTGGCACTCCGTCGCTTACGACGTCGAGGGTTCCAGTTGATCCGATCAACGGAACAGCCTGCTCGTGAAATTAACGTGCAAGTGGCTGAGCACTCCACAGACGCGTGTACCCTTAACACAGTTCTCGGCGATATTCAGCGTGACACAGTGTGACAAGGCTGACCCTTTGAATTACAGGCACAACAGAAACAGGAAGTAAGAGTGAGAGAAAGTTGTGGTGAAAGAGTACAGCAGGGTTTGCCACCATCCCCTGCCGGAAGCTCGTGGAGCTTTTAGGTATTTTCGCTCAATAAACACTCACAACGCCCGGTCTGGGAATCGAAACCGCGATCCTATGACCGCGAATCCGCTGCCCTAATGACTGGGCCATTGCGCCTCCACGATACTGCCAATATACAGCCTATATTTCAATGTAAATATACATATAAAACATACACGTATGCACGCGCATACATGCATAAATGCATGAATGCACACAACCATACATATAGTTATTCTACGTACACATGCACTTATATAAGTTATAATAATCTTGTAGCCGATGAAATTAACAAATAAAAATTAATTTGTTAACAGACACTTTCTTCAATCCACACAAATTCACACATTGATGAAAATGCTTCTTACAGTTTCAGAAGCTGTTGTATATAGAGGTAAATCCTTAATTAGCTGTAGTTTTAAATTAATTCACAAATCATTGGAATCCCTTATCTTGACAAAAAGTACAATACTTACAAACTCAATACAATCCAAGACAACTTCACAAAAGCATACTAGATTAAGCAATCTTCACTAAATTAACAGTGAAACCCAGAATACAAAGAGAAGCAAAGCAAATTAATAGCATTATTCGACCTTATCAAGGAATACAGAATAAATATCAAACGTCATATCTCAAAATTAACAAGTGTCAACCAATCAGCAAAGGCAATATACCAGATAAACACAAGTGCAAAACGTGAACCAGTAGATAAGCGTAAAAACCGCACCTGTACCAACGAATACGAATATAGAGCCAAATCGCTGTGTCAGTTCTCGCACAGAGATCTCAATGGCATGAAACTCGCGTTGTCAGATTAAGATTCAGTTTCAATAAACTATGTGTCGAGTACTCCCTCTTGATTCATTCGACACAATTCGATGTTCGGTTTTACATGCACACACACACACACACACACACACACATACAGACACATATACACACATATTATATATATGTGTGTACGTGCGTGTGAGTGTGTGCGTGCGTGGTACCTTGGACATGTATTCTCCGATTGCCTAGGTACGATCAAAGACTTGTGCGTGGATTTGGTAGGCGAAAACTGAAAGAAGCCCATCGTATATATATATATATATATATATATATATATATATATATATATATGTGTCTGTGTGTGTGTGTGTGTGTGTGTGGGTGTGGGTGTGTGTGTGTGTGTGTGTGTATGCACACACACACACATACATACATACATACATACATAGCTGAGGTTAAGCTAATAGTAGGTAACTGTGTTATAGGGAAAGAGATATGAGGGAGAAGAAAGGAATTTGTAGACTATATTGAAAGAATTTTACAATTTCCAAGAACTTAGAAATTTGGCGTCTTTGTATATGAACACAAAAAAATTGTAATTTCAAATGGAATAAAATAGCAACAACAACAAAATAAATAAACATAACTGTAATTAGATATATTTAACAATATTATAGATATTAAAGCGAGCCAAACGTTGAAAGCATAAATTCATAAAATATTAATGTTTATGGAGAATGAAGAAAAAGAATCGAGACTAGATAGAATTTACCATTTAAATTAAATTTTAACTTCTTTTGTAAATGAAGGAGAAAAAAATAACGGACTAATAGCGATATGTCAAGGATGTTCAATCATTTCTTTTACCACTCAATGTTATGTTTAAATTTCTTACATTCTGAAGATAGCAATCAATTGTAACATAAGAATAAAAAGTTAGTTTTCTTTCCTCATTAGCAAATAGATTAA
The DNA here is from genome assembly GCF_046866305.1 of Octopus bimaculoides. Taxonomy (NCBI): domain Eukaryota; kingdom Metazoa; phylum Mollusca; class Cephalopoda; order Octopoda; family Octopodidae; genus Octopus; species Octopus bimaculoides. The sequence goes on along the minus strand of NC_142928.1, from coordinate 176,923,824 downwards.
TCGACACTAAGAATACTATTTTTGACGACGTATTGACTGAAATTTTCTAATCAAGATCATATTTTATTTGTTGGGTTTTCTTCTGTATTCATATTAAACTGTGTATCACAAACAAGCGTCATAGATTTTTCAAAAGGAGAGCCTTGCTGTCTGTTGGCCATGAGCCGAACGGTTCGTAGTTAATTCTCTTTTGAAGTAATTCAGAAAAAAAACTGATTCTATATCACACACTTTCGATGTTTAGTTTTCTTGAATTTATACTCACATATTTTTATTATGAAGCATTAAACACAGCACATTTATTTAGAAGAAATAGGTGGAATATCGTGATGTTTATCATTTTTATAAAAGGTATTATCAGTTGACATAAGGCAAGCAAAACTGAACAACCAAGAGCCCAGAAATCTAAACTCAAAAATTTCGTCATGCAGTTACAGCTATAGCTTAATTTTGATCTGCTGCACTTAACACTATATACACACACACATACTCACACCCACACACATATATACATGTATGTGTGGTATGTAAGTTTGCATGTGTATATATATAGATATATATATATATATATTATCTTGATCTCATGATATTTACTTTGTATTATATTATACTTATTTATTGTACTTTTAATTATGAATTTTTTCTATATGTGACAGTGGTTTTTCATCGATGAGTTCCTAAATCTTGGTTCTTTTCCCTAATACTATATATTTATATATATTTTATACTGTGAAACTTAATTTAATTTTAAATTTTAATAAATTGATTTTAATTGAGTTTTTACCTGTAATTTTGGATGTTATCCCTAATATTATATATATATATATAAGTTTATATATATATATATATATATATATATATATATATATATATATATATATATATATATATAAACTTGTACATGTACTTGTTTTGCTTCGATCTGAATCGAAACCGGAAGACATTTTGTCTTTATTTCACCAGGAACCACATTCTTACTATGTTACTCACAACTACTCGAGAATAATAAAAAAAAAAAAAATGTCCTAAATGACAGTCTACACCTACTTTGACACAAGGAGCTTACAACTGAAATGTATTGAATATATGTGTGTGTGCGTGCTTGTGCATGTGTGTGAGTAAGATACAACCCAGAACAAATTTTCAGCTGTAAATTTGCTCACTAATACTGTTAACTGCTTTTTAGCTCTTATCACACTTCCAGTTATTTTGTCAGTTCTCCAGCTGAGATCACTTATCTATGCATACCAGACCTTATTATGCTGAAACCAATTTAGAATGACGCTGTTCGGTATTTTTATTTTTATTTTTACTGATTGTTATGAAAATTCTTAGACGGGACTTTTTGCTGTTATTTTTTTCACGCCATACGGTATATCCCCACCTAATTCCTAAGCATTACCCTGTTATTTCTCGTAAGATAGTTCCGTATCGCTAATCTCATTTAGTTCCAATTCACTTGTTTGACGCTTCTATGTAAATCACAACAATTAATTCATTGACCATATTTATGCCTTTACTATCTTGGTACCTTACTGCCGCATCCGACTGTGACGTTCGAACAATAGATGCTCACTGGCCCAATAAATCCACACAATGGTTCAATTATTAGTTTCAGATTAACCCTCTTCCTAATTTTTTTCTTTCTTTTATTTCAATGCTTTTTGCTTTTGCTTTTTCTTTTCATTTCTTTTACTTCTTTTCCAAAAGCTACGAATGACGCCTTGGATAGCAAAATCCAATCTAGTTAGTTATCTACTCATCCTTCATTGGCGCCGAACTAGTAATGGAGTTGTCTTTTCACGCGTGTTAATTTGCATGGGCTCGTCATCATCAGGTATATCAAAACAGGAAATAACCATAACAACAACATCAGCACCATTGCCAACACCAACACCAAAACATCAACAACAATAACATAACTATAACAACAAAAGTCATTTCAACGGCTCATTAACTGTCACAAAAGTGTCAGGTACATTCAACCTGTTATCAAGCTCTTACTATTTCCTTAATGCTATCTACCCTCTATCTTGTTTACTGCCAGTGCATTGCTAATCAGAAACTATAAGTTTCAAATAATGGTTTCAAAATAATGGATTTCAGCGAATGTAACGCACCATATTGTAAAGGTGATTGAGAGAAAATAATCCATGCGTAGATCTCAAATGAAAACTACTGAGACACATATAATCATTACATCTTTTATTGGGTAATATACGTCACTTAAGATTGAATGTTAGAGGGGTGGCAAAATGAAAGAGCACCTGATTAAAACCATTACAGTATTTAATTAATCTTACTCCCCTTGGTGCTGAGTTTAATGTTTTGATAGAGCCCGTGCTTTATTTGATAAACCTGGTGTCTATATAATACGTATCAGTTGTATACCCATGTTGATTCACAGAGAGAAGGCTTATGAAGGTAATTTCTCCAAAATTTGAAAATGTGGGAAGCACTTAATTCTCAACTGACCTGAATTAATTCATTTATAATGGTCATGTTTTTACCGAACGCATAATTGTCATACGCTTCATTCTCCCACACATATAATACGAACATTGTCGAGGGCTCCAATGATATTAGATATATATTGAAAAAAAGAAGAAAAGATACACAACATAAACTTGAAGGAATGCATAGTCAAGTCTTTCGGTTCTATAGAGTCCAAACTTAACATTAACTTTCATTCCTTCAGGGACGATAGAATAAAGTAAAACTCAAGTACCGGGAAGTGATGGTATCAACTTACATAATTCTCACAAAGTTGTTAGTCGTTTACCTAAATTATTATTATTATTATTATTATTATTATTATTATTATTATTATTATTATTATTATTATTATTAAGGTGGCGAACTGGCAGAATCTTTAACACGCTGGACGAAATGCTTAGCAGCATTTCGCCCGTCGCTACGTTCTAAGTCGCCGAAGTCGACTTTGCCTTTCATCCTTTCGGAGCCGATAAATTAAGTACCAGTTGTGAACTTGGGTCGATCTACTCGACTGGCACTCTCCCCTCAAATTTCAGGCGTTGTGCCTATAATAGAGAGGATTACTATTATTATTATCATTATTATTATTGTTCAGTAATTTTATTTTTATAACGTACTTTCACTTCACTACCGAGCGCAGCTCTGTGCGCCTTGGGTATGTGCTGTGGTTTGCTGTGGTGCTCTTATGGTTACTGTATTGAAAGTGTTTTGCGTAGGATGTGTGCAGTGCCCAGTAGTGCAATTTTCTGTATGTTATATATATTTGTAAGTCCTGGTGTTTTTGTTATGTATTTGTCTGAATATTTTTTTATTATACCTAAGGCACCTACTATGATAGGAATTGTTTCTGTTTTTAGATTCCCCATTCGAGTTACCTCTATTTCCAGGTCTTTGTATTTTGAAAGTTCTTCCATTTCTTTTAGAGAAACGTTGTCATCTGCTGGTATTATTATTATTATTATGAAGGCGAGTTAATTTGTCAATGGGCAGCTTAGCTTAACGGTAAATCACATGGTCGGAGTCTTCAAGAGATGTGTGTTTGTATCCGATGTTTGTTGACAAATTTTTTCCGCTTTCTAAAGATAATATACCTAATATTTCTGCATTTGAAAATAAATTATCGTATTATTTGTATCTTGCTGTACACATTTCAACGCTTATAAAAATACAAACGAATGTTAATTTGTTTATATTTGTAGACATTATTATCTTTATTTTTGCTTGTTTCAGTTATTGGACTGTGACCATGCTGTGGTACAACTTTGAAGGGTTTTAGTCAAACAAATCGATCTCCTACTAATAGTTTTTCAAGTCTGATTCTTACTTTATCAGTGTCTTTTGCCGAACCCCTATGTGGAATTTCGACTGTCTTTGCGTTGTAGGTTCAACTTCCGCCGTGGTCGACTTTACCTTTCATGCTTTCGGGGTTGATGAATTAAGTACCAATGAAACACTGGGGTTGATGTAATCGACTAGTCCCCTCCCCACTAAATTTCAGGCCTTGTGCCTTTAGTAGAAAGGATTTTTATTATTTTGCTGTTACTATACAAGATGGTGAATTGGTAGAAGCGTTAGTGCCCTTGACAAACTGTTAAACAAAATTTCTTCCGTCTTTTCGCTCTGAGTTCAAATTCCACCGAGGCTAACTTCGCCATTCATTTTTTCGGGAGCATTGGGGTTGATGTAATCGACTAACCCCCTCCCACAAAATTTCAGGCCTATTGTAGAATAATTATTATATTGTTGTATATAGTTTTCTTCTCGAGGAGCTATGCCAGGCTCATGAGGGCCAGTTTCGATGGTATATATATTCCTCACCTGGACGGGACGCCGGTCTGTCGCAGGATTACTCATTTTTGCCAGCTGAGTGGACTGGAGCAACGTGAAATGAAGTGTTTTGCTCAACACAACGCGTCGCCCGGTCCAGGAATCGGAATCACGATCATGAGTCCAACAACCTAACCACTAAGCCACGCGCCTCCGTTTTCTCTGTGTTGTATACTATTTGTTTATTTCTAGATACTTAGATAAGTAGTTCTGGTTTATTTCTCTCAATCCCGTGTCTATATTTATAATACACAGTTATAGTTCATTTGTCTCTTTTTTACAGTAGCTTTGGCACATCTATCGACTATCGTATTCTTTATGACGTATTAACTGAAATTATGCATAATTTTTGAGCCGAATTTATGTAAAATTTTTCAGCAGATTCTTTTTCCGTTCGGTGTTATCCATTATCTATAACTTCAAGTTATTTATAAGAGAATGTCTATAATTTGTCCTTAGCATGGAGGTATTGTTGAATACGTTTTCTTAATAGTCTCAATGCAAGACAAGAATGTGAGAAGCAATAAGACTGAAAATATTCCTCTTCTTTGGGGTATAGGATTGGTCTTAATTTTTTTCCTGTTTGTTCTGTAATGAAATTGTTTTTGCTTTTTGTTTTTTTTATTTTGTCACAACATGTTTGAAGTATTTCGTAAATGTTAGGATTGCTTTGTTTATCTAGAGTGTTTCCAATCAAATGTCTTTTGTTAGTCAATCCAAACCTTGCTACGGTTTGTTTTTCTCTTTTCCTTCTTGTTTTTACAGTCCGCTGTGATTGCTCGGTTCACCAGCAGCTGTTCTTCACAGCCATACATTCCTTTCCGGCATCCTTTGCGTTCCACTTGTAATATATAGTTGCTCTACAGATGTAACCAGTGTAACCTGTCTGTTGTATATTACTAAATATAACACTCATTCTTGTAACCCAGTTCTCTATCTCCTTTCAATTATATACTTTGCGTATATAAGAATATCTAACAATATATATGTTTGTATGTCCTCGTCATAATTCTTATTTTTATCTTACACTATTTTCTATTTTTATATTTTCCTTATAACTTCTCAGTCCCTTCATTCATTCAGCCCTGGGTCTGTTTACTTAGGCATATATATATATATGTAATGTTGCGTTTGTTATTGTTATGAGTATTTGCGGGCTAATTCGTATGAATTTATGATTGTATTGATACGATTTTGAATGCATACGCGCGCGTGTGTTTGTGTGTATTTCTTTCTCGCTATATACATATTGCTTACAAATATTTCTTAATCAAAATTCCTGAAAGTTGCGTTGTGTGACGAGAAGTAGGTGAAGAGAGGAGAAGGTTACAGAGAGGGGTGAAACGGAACCTCTTCGTTCTCCAGTTCAAAGTCCAATGAGTGAAGACGTAAACTTTAACATCCAACCACCTTTCTCGTCAACGTCGGTCGGGCAGCAGGTAGTAGTAGTAGTAGTAGTAGTACTAGTAGTAGTAGTAGTAGTAGTAGTAGTAGTAGTAGTAGTAGTAGTAGACACAGCAGCAGCAATGCGTCCAGCAACAGTGAGGTGAATATCATCAATAATACACGAGCAACTGTCACCAACACAACGAGTCCTAACAATTCACTGAACCCGGACGCCGAGACGAGTAGAGAGGAACGGTAATTGTACCCAATACCAACACAACAAAGTCATCGCTATGATCGTCACTGTTGCCTCAGCTACACCAAGAATGCAACAATGTTTAGCTCCTTCATAAGAGCCATAAAAATAGTTGAGAACGCCTTTCAAGAAGAGTACAGGATGGATGTGGAAAAGGCAAAAGGTTCAATCTGAGAGTGAGAAATACGTTGCATTAGCCATTAGCGTTCAACCTCAAATTGAAAGGAAAGGGATATGTGCTAGTATATGATGGCTGAAGGCTGGTGAACAGAAAGATTCGCACAGCCAAGTAAAGATGTTTTGAGAAGAATATAGAGAGCCGTAGACTTTGCCCCACGCGTTAAGCAATATATGACAGACGAAGTAAGATCCAGTTCAAAATCTCACATAGAAAGGCATTATTTTTCCGTTCCGCAGAGGACACCGGACTGACCTTGTATGCATAGGTAGGCAAGCCTATGTTTGCCTACCTATATGCTAATTAACCCCCATAGCTGGGATCATAACAGGTATTACTGCTTCGAATTAGAGTAGACCTGGAAACGACAGAGGGTAAGAAGTGGCTCCACACTCCATAAAACCAGGGCCTCACTTGTTCCGTTCTGAACTGAGCAATTGACCCTCATTCCGAATGTGAGCGACGGATTTCGATGCACCACTGGAAATGAACATCTGATGGATTGACGCTTGTGGTGTGCGTTGTTCAGTGCCAAAAAGTAAAAACAGACATTACATGCAAGTGTGTATTTCTTGAGCGAATGAACATGTAACCACAGATTGTTTAAAGTGCATTTGTAGTTGTGAGCAGACGGAGAAACTCTCTCGTTCTCCTCGCTCTTCACCCTATGGGACATCTAGAATGTGACGGCTAGAGGTAGAGGGGTGATGTAGAAGAACTTAGCTAATGCTCACTACATCTTAGTAGACTGGTGTATTGTAAAATGAAGTGACTTTCTCAAGAAAAGAATTTGCAATCCGTTTTAGTAATTGAAACCACGATCTTATGATAGTGACTCAAACACCCTAATCCCACGCTAGGCTACGTGCCAATACCATCACAGATGACACACATACACAGACATGCATTAGTTAACTCTTTTGCTCGTATTCTCTTCCGACTGCTTCAACTTTTCCAAATTCTAGTCAAATTATAGAGGAGTGTTTTCACATACCCACAATATCTAGAAAATGCATAACTATATTTAAGCACGCACCTATGTGTGAGTGTGTGTGTGTGTATGTACATAGGTGCGTGCTTAAATATAGTCATGCATTTTCTAGATATTGTGGGTATGTGAAAACACTCCTCTATAATTTGACTAGAATTTGGAAAAGTTGAAGCAGTCGGAAGAGAATATGAGCAAAAGAGTCAACTAATGCATGCCCGTGTATGTGTGTCATCTGTGATGGTATTGGCAAGTATATATATATATATATATATATATATATATATATATATATATATATATATATATATACATAACGGGCAATACCTATACACATACAGACACTAACACAAATATATAGAAAATTGTGGTTATACAGGCGAAAGGAAGGAAACAGTAGATGACCGACAGATGACTACAAAAGAAACGAAACGACCAACTTCACCCAGCACAGCACTTGCTAGAGGCTACAAGTGAGACTAACACCCAGTCGTTATATAGTGATGAATAGGAAGTGGGGTTTGATGAATGGTGTGAAATTGTCAGAAAGAGTGAAAAAAAAAATGAATGAAGGGGTAAAAAGCAAAGCACATATCCCTAACAATAGGCAAGTAATAATCTGGAAGTCCCTTACGAATGAACTTATGAATTCACTGAACTATTACAAGGTCCATATGAATCACAGAACGACATTCAGGAATCTCCAACATACAATACAAAGTGTGTGTATATGTGTGTATGCCTATATACATGTCTGTGTGTATACGTACGTGTGTATGTGTGTGTTCAAGTATATGTGTGTATTTAAGTCATATGTATTTGAGTGAATGTGTTTGTGTCCATATGGACACCCAGAATTAATAGCATGCATGTATACTATATGCTCACAATGCTGTGAATAACATAAATATACGTATTTGATGAATATATACATAAGGTTACACAAATAAACATCATACGGCAATGTATGAATATATGAAATATATGCATATTAATATATTCAAATGCATAGCTTTACACATACGTTCAAGTAACCATGCATGTAGTCATTCGGAACAACATTCATATCTACTTCCTATACATAGAAGTAAGCTCACATGTTTGTATATATGTATGTATATATATATATATATATATATATATATATATATATATATATACATGTATATTATATATATATGTATATATATATATATATATATATATATATATATATATATATATATATATATATATATATATATATATATATATATATATATATATATATATATATATATATATATATATACATATATATATATACGCACAGATGTCGAGAGAGAGTGAAAGGGAGAGAGAGAGACAAAGTATGGGAGAAGGTTGTATTTGCAAATAAATATACAAGTTCATACATTATGTGGGTATGTGCAATCATAAACAAACTAGCCAACATATATATAAATATACTTAAGCCCACACCTATGTATACACATGCACACACACACACACACACACACACACTCACACAGAGGAAGATATCTAACGAGCACACCTTATACGCACGCAGTTAGACATTAACACTTACATATATATATAGAAGGGTAACATAGACTACTATTACCAAACACATCGATCGTAGATTCATAAGTTTCGTTTGTTCCTGCCAACTAACTTTCCAGGTGGCAAATATACAAGCAATTCTCTGATGTGCCCGTGAAATTATCATTCAGTTTATTTACTTTTCTCTAGTCTATTCTTGCCAAAAGTCTGTGTTGGCGTCACTGCTACATTTTACTGCCATGTTATTTTTCTCTATGTTTTCTTCTACATCTTTTGAAAGTCATATATGACTGTTTGGAGAGTGAAGACTTATGTAAGTTAATATGTACCACCGCCTGGTTTATTTATGTGTTTATTTATTAGAATCGTATAAAATCTTCGAAACGGATGTGCTATATGAACTGAATTACATGAGATTCAAAAGATAAAATGCTTGTAGGATTCGTTCTTTAGGTTTTTATTTTTCATCAATTTTAGCGTTCGCCTCCTCTGAAGATTACATTTAATGTGAAGTATTCAAAGTTGTGATACAAGTGTGTTGAAGATAAATGAATATATATGCAAATAACTTGAAAATATTTTATAATAGCAATCTCATTGCATACATATATACATTACACACGCTATTGCATAAAAGTAACTTCAGAAAAACGAGCGCATTTGTGAATGCACACACACAGAGACACACAAATATATGTGCGCCTCTGTATGTCATTCTTTTCCTCTTTGTGTGTGTGTGTGTGTGTGTGTGTGTGTGTGTGTGTGTGTGTGTGTGTGTGTGTGTGTGTGTGTGTGATTTATTCAGTCAACCCGAATCAGACTGGTGGAATTTAAGTTTCCTAAATGTAAACATCTCCGAATCCTAGATCGGTCACTTGAGTTAGACGTGTACAGCAACAAAGAACACAGAAGAGAGATAATCTTTCGACTGGTCTGCGCAAATACTGTGATGGTGTGATGTTATTAAGTAACAAGGAAGATAGGGTAACAAATTATTAAATAAAAAAGGTATTTGATGAAAGGAAGGTAACTCGCACAATGGCGTACTGAATTTGTAGCTCAGCGAACTGGTATATAAATACATTCAGTATATTCTTTCCAACATTTGCCCATTTTAACATTGACTTCCATGAAGTGTGTTTAGCCCATTATACGTGTATAATCGCATCAACAGTCACAATTTGACTGACCAATAGAATACGTCTCTTCAAGATGAAGCAAAGAAGATATACCGATGGAGTTAGACAAACGGGGGACCAGGTACTTTGATCAAGCGGTAAGTAGAGACAGAGGTCATGCAGGCTTTCCTCATCTTTGCACGACCTTTCAGAAATAGCTTTCTTTTGATCCTTTTTTGGACAAAATTATAATCAATTCTGTTATGACTCAGTTTCTGTACTCCTACAGGCTCGGATCGAAACATAACTCGAAGAGTTTAACCGGTCTATCTATCCAGTAGCCGATGACGCTGTCCGAAAGCAAGGACTAGCCCTCTCAAAGAGCCGACCATCACTCTGCTCTTCCCACTGCCTTGTATTCCTTTAGAATACAGCCAACTACGTCCATTTGATAGGTTTTCGATACCTAACGGTGACGATGTCCGTATACTTAAACATGGTTCTTCTATTTTCCAAATCGAAAAGGATTCTCTTCAACAGTTCTAGCTTCTGCAGCAATATTCCGAAAGTCAGCTAAAGCAAGAAAGGTGAAAGAGTTAAGCACTTTCTTACCAAATCACCGATAACAAGTGCCAAGCTGTTTCCTTATTCATTGTCCAAAATCAGATTTATGGGACGGATTTTATCAACAGTACACCCGTTGCTAGTGCTTTTTCCGTGCAGTACTAACTCGCTTATAAAATTGGCCATGTTTTCATTCTCTAGCCAACTGGTGGGACTCTTTTGCTAAGAAGTTGCCTAAACTCATTGTGCATGCTAATATATCTCGAAGGGCACATACAAAGTGAACAAATTTTCTCTCGTACTGCTGCTCCTCGCTTCCAATAATTTCTTTGCTGTTATCCATTGAAAGCCCGTTCAAGTAGGCATTGACGTCTACTTCTCTCCCTCTCCAACCCATCACTTGCCCAAGCAGTCGAGCAAAATATCAGTGAAGAGTTTCAAGCAGTATGAACTCCTTTTGGGATGTGGTTTTGTTTTTCATTTTGCATCACCATCACCAGGTCCCTATAAGGTAGGTTTCATTCCTTTATCTTTCAGTGTCCGAGCCTTGTATTTTTTAATGCAACTTTTTTGTTTCGTTGAGAAAATGATCGAATTTCATGGGAGAATTTCTCTGCAGCTAGCACATCGGTCGTGATACCTTCTTTAAGCAATTCTTCTTGTTGATAACTAGCTCCTCCCTATTTTTCTGTATCACTAACCGTTCTCGATTCTCATCGAATCACCTTGTTCAGGTTTCTCCATTACCAATTATGAAAGACTGTCGTTAACATTTGACACTAAATTCATTTTTGTCTATGGATTCTATCTAAGTCGATCGTACAGAACAAAGTTTATAGTTTGTTTGGTATAAATTGTGGAAGCACCACACTATTTCTTTCTACTGCTGTAAAGAACATTTAATTTATGTACGACCTGGAGAGCTTACTGTGCTTACCTCGAAAGTGTGAAGTATCTGGTGGAAGTCCAGCAGTGTTAAGTTTGTCTCATGAAGTGTGGAACCTCTTTAGCTTGGTTGGCAACCCGTCTGGTGGTATCTCAATAAAGCAGCATTGAATATGTAACCTTACTATCATAAAGCTCCGTTGTGTGAAAATGCTAAATAATATATCCTGGCGTGCATGGTCCTGGAATCGGTTGGTGTCCCATTGCTTGGTAGGATGGGTTCGTATGTTATACCAACAACTAGAGTTGTACAGACTAGTAACACTTAAGCTGAAAGGGGAAAGAACTGAATGGAAGAAGTTAAGTTGGTAATGGTGGAGTATTATAGCTGAAGTAAATCAGGTGAAGTTGGCTATACGGACTGCATCAGCATGCGTTCTGTTCAGCTCAAGATAGATATGTTTGATGTCAGCAAGAAAAGAGTATATAACGTTGTGTATACACGTAGGTATTTATTAGTAAACATATGCGTGTGGACGTATGTGCGTATGTACTGTATAGAGCTCATATCACAGAATAAACAATTTATATCAAGTTAGTATGGAAGAAACATTATCGTGAGAGGTAAAGAAATAGCAAGGCATTACTTATACATGTACCATGTTGTGAAAGCAACAGTCATTATGTGTGTGTACATGTGTACGCGTGCATGTGTGTGTGTATGCATTTATATACGAATACCTATCTATCTATCTATCTATCTATCTATCTATCTGTCTGTCTACACACACATACACATGCACACACACACACACACACATACACAACATACACAAACATACACAAACATACAAACACACAGACACACGCACACACACACACACAGTGATAACAGTGTAGTAATCATACAGCTAAGGTGTTTGCAAATGAATATGCCGAGATGTAGTTATTTTTTCTATTTCTGTACACACCTGAGTTCTCTCCCATTCTCTCTCCCTGTATATATATGCATATATATATATATATATATATATATATATATATATATATATATATATTGCTCGACATACGGATTAGAAAAAACAACCGACAACTGATGAAGGGTCATTCTTTGTGTTGCTTATCTTGTTTTCCATTTGTTTCTTTCGTTGTTTGCAAATAACGTTCTTATTCCATGTCCTTGTACGTCGTATTTTTTGTTGTTTACGTTTTGTGACGTCCTGTGCCCACATATGCATATGTATATACGTATACATGTAAGTATGTGCGTACACGTATGTATATATGCATATATATGTATATATATATATATATATATATATATATATATATATATATATATATATATATATATATATATATATATATATATATATACATATGAGAAGGGATGACCACTAAGTGGACATCCATTATGCTAGAAACAGACCATCTACGGTCAAACCACAAAAGAAAAGAATGTTCCCTTGGGAAATTTAGCGCACACCAGAACACCAGTTCTGATGTGCGCTGAATTTCCCCAGAGAACATTCTTTTCTTTTGTGGTTTGACCGTAGATGGTCTGTCTCTAGCATAATGGATGTCCACTTAATGGTCATGCATTCTCACATGTATGTAACATAATTTTTCTGAATTTTCAGAATTTTCTTTATGCTAGGCCACTGGTTTTAAATTGGTGTTAATGAAATTAATATCCTATTTATTACCCTTATTATTATTTGAATATATATATATATATATATATATATATATATATATATATATATATATATATATAATATATATTATTTATATATATATTATTTATATTATTATATATACGCGCGCACGCGCGTGTGTTAACTATAGGCACAAGGCCACAATGACTGACCGGATAAGTCGCTTATATCGCCCTTAATTGACCCTGGAATGATGAACGTCAAAGTCGACGTCGGTGGGAATCAAATTCACAAAAGTAACGACTCGTCAATAAACACTGTAAGACATATTTTACCCGTTGTTATGCTGCTAACTTTCTTTGTACCTACATGCATAGTGAACGATGGAAAACAGACATCACACAATATACTTCTGTATTTTTATGCAGTCATGTAATTTATTGAATAGCGTGTATATTTGAATTGACCCAGAACAAAGGAAATTTAAATCGATTCTAAGAGACTTGGAAATATGAATGAACAGTCATGTACTGAACTGTTTATAAGAAAACATCCAGTTTGGCATTCTATCAATCTGTCCATTTGCACCACCTCTTTATAATTAAGTAAATACATAACAACGCACGTTAAACAGTCATGAACTGACATTGTAAGACCTTCGACCCCTGCTTGTATGTGGACACGGATGTAAGTATATTTATTTATGCGTCTCCGCACTTTCTTCGCTAGCAGACCAAACGTTGAGATAATTAGTGCTAGCTATCCCTGTTTGTTTTCTCGTACCCTGCAAAGATTTCTGATTATTTATTTTACTACTGAGTGAAGATTTTTCTTCCAGATGACAGATCATAGATTAGCTTCGTCTTAACAGAGCATTTAAAACTAAACAACTTCCCCAAAGAACTAATGTCTCTAAGGCATTCAACATTGTCCTTCGTGATTCGGAAGTGATTCACAAGTGTTAACGTTTAATATTGGTACCTTGTTACATGTTACAGTGGTTTCTTTCTATTCATTTTTGCATATAAGTAGCAGTCTCGAAGTGGTTCAGAAAACCGTTTTTTGTAAAATAGATTAAAAAGTAGTACAGATGATACAAAAATAATCGTTCTTCTAACATCACTACTTTCTTATATTTCTACACGTCTCTCTATCTCTTACTATCTCTCTCTCTCTCTCTCTCTCTCTCTCTCTCTCTCTCTCTCTCTCTCTCTCTCTCTCTTTCTCTCTGGCTCACAGTATGTATATATGTGTATGTGTGTATGGTGTATGTAAGCTCATATGTAAATACGTATGAATACATAAATAAATCTGTATATGCATACACATATGTATATGCGTGTATATATATATATATATATATATATATATATATATACATATGTACGTATGTATGTATATACATATATATAGCATGTATGCATGTACGTATGTATATGTATATATATATATATATATATATATATATATATATATATATATATATATATATATATATATAGAGAGAGAGAGAGAGAGAGAGAGAGAGAGAGAGAGAGAGACAGACAGACAGACATACATACATACAAACAGACAAACAGACAAACAGAGAAAGACACAGATAGAGAAATTTTGTACTAGGCTTACGTACTAGGCTTACAAGTCATTGGGGACGATTTATTCGTTGAAAACCCTTCAAGGCGGTGCCCCAGCATGGCCGCATTCAAATGACTGAAGCAAGTAAAAGATAAATGATATATATATATGTGTATATATATATATATATATTTACATATGAATACGCACACACATATATGTATATGTATGTGTATATATATATATAGAGAGAGAGAGATTTGTATATATATGTATGTGTGCACGTACGTATGTATGCATATACATCTATTTGTGCTCATATGCGCGTTTGTATTAAGTACATGTTACTGTATATATTTTGTATTGTATTAATTGGGTTTATGTTATTTGTCTTCACCGGTCAAACTTTTAGCCGCTGGCATGTTGATTCAAGAAATAAAAAAACTGTCAAAAAAATAAACACAAGCTGTTAGTTTCTTGACATTCCTCTATTTCACTCGTCTCCAAGTGGCCACCCATTAAAAATTATTTGGAAAATAAAGACTTTACAACTCTTACTCTCGGCTCCTATGACATTCAAATCCAGTTTGTAAGTTATTGATTTGGCGTTTATATTCTTTCGATAATGACCAAATCAAGTGAAAAGAGCATACACATAAAAATCTTCGATTCTATTTTTTCTGTATAATTCAGAGGGTTTATTTTGTTGTGTGTATGAGTGTGTGCGTCTGTATGTGTGTGTGTGAGAGAGAGAAAGAGAGAGAGAGAGAGAGAGAGGGGAGAGAGAGAGAGAGAGAGAGAGAGAGAGAGAGAGAGAGAGAGAGAGAGCATGTATACTTCACATACACACATGGAGACGTAAGAGAGTATATATCATATTTATGTACATATGCATATGTGGATATCCATACACGCGCGCGCATATATATATATATATATATATATATATATATATATAATGCTCTTAGCTTAGTTTTTCCTTGGGGCTGGCCAGATTGGAGCAATATCGAGAATAACCAGCCGAAATTGCAAGGTTAATCTGGATCTCGACTGATGAGAGAAAACTCCAAATGACCTGTCCGTGTTTTCTTTGTATCGTCTATCTGTATGATTTTCCCCTTAACTGTCTGGATGTTTTGCGTGCTTGTCCCATTTTGTATTATATATATATATATATATATACAGTGTGGCTCAAAAGTACGTTTACAGTTATCACGTAGGCACTTTAAATTTCTTTTTTAAACATTTTATTTTATTACATTTAAATTTTTATCTTACACATTGAAAAGGGAGCTAGACAAAATTAGCTAAATTAGCATAAAATAATGGTTTTATATTTTCTTATTAATTAAGATCTAAACCATTAATATATGAATGCGAAAGAGATAGTTGAATAAATGAACCTGTGTATATATATATATATATATATATATATATCTGAGAGCCCCTTCGCTCATGACTGACCATGGAATTACACCTAGAAAGTTACCCTCCGAGGCACAAGTCCGGGCAAGGTTGTTTTATGCTCAACTGTTACTTATTTTATCAACCCCGCAAAGATAAAAGGCAAAGTCAACCTCGGCGGATTTAGAACTCAGAACGTAAATGCAATAATTCTTAAGGGTGTGAGCTGGCAATATGATTAGTAAGTGGGGCAAAATGCTTGGCAGCATTTCGGCCGTCTTTACGTTCTGAGTTCAAATTCCGCCGAGGTCAACTCTGGTGTTTATCATTTCGGGGTCGATTAAATCCGCACCAGTTGAGCAGTGGGGGTGATGTAATCGACTTGCCCCTCCCTCGAAATTACTTGCCCTGTGCCAAAATGTGAAACTAATTATATTAAAACGGTGAGCTGGTGGAATCATTAGCACGCTGGGCAAAGTGCCTACCGGCATTTCGTCCGTTTTATGTTCAACCTCGGTTGAAAATAATCTGTACCAAAATTTGAAATCAATATTCTTATGATTAAGAATATTATTTTTATATTCATAGCGCATTTTCTATACTGTACTAAAACACGTGTAACATGGGATCAAAATATACTAAATATTCCCATCTTTATTTTTCATATATAGAATGCTGTTGCAATGATTAGTATTAGATGACGACTAAGGACTAATAGTTTAGTTACGTAGTCAATCTGCATAAGATGAATACTTACCTGTTGTTAGATAATGATGTAATATCCGTATTTTTCTTCTTCTACTTCATTCATTTTTTTCTTTGCTTCTTCCCTTCTATGAAATGAAATCCTGATTGGAAGTTAAGAAAAGTTGGGATTTTGTGATTGAATGCAGCTGAAACGAAAATCAAAGCATAACATTGTTTGATCGGAATAGTTTGATATAGAATAACCAATGAGGCAGCGAGTTGGTAGAATCGTTAGCACCCTGGGCAAGACGCTTAGCGGCATTTCCTCCGTCTTGAAGTTCTGCGTTCATATCCCGCACAGGTCGACTTTGATTTTCATCCTTTCGGCGTCGATGAATTAAGTACCAGTTTGACAATGGGTCGATCTAATCGACTTAACCCCACATTGAAATTGCTGGCCTTGTACCGATATTTAAAACTAACATAGAATAAAGAATACTTGTTTTTAATTTTGACTCAAGGATGTTTAAAAAGCAACTGACAAACGGTCTTTTTCTCAGCTTGAGAAATGCCAAGAAATATTAAAGTTTCGACTAGGATAATCAGGATAGCTGTATTTAGAAGACTTGTCGTTTTTATATTATCCTTACTCTTAGGAGATAAAGTGCTTGTCTACAAACACACACACACACACACACACACACACACACACACACACACACACACACACACACACACACACACACACACACACACAGACCGCGTGTGTATCGCTGGCGATTTTCTTTCTCCGTCTTCCCTTCTTTGGATTTTTCTATATTTCTGATGAAGAGCTCTGCTCGAAACGTGAAATCCTCTTTGTTTTCTTTCCTTTACCGAGCGTCCAATAACACTGAACTTATTCCACGTCCTAGCGTTGTTGTTTTTTCGTGTTTCTTCTTGCTTGTTCATGTTTGGATTGATTATATACATATATATATATATACATACATATACACACACACACACACACACACACACACACACACACATACATACATATATATATATATATATATATATATATATATATATATATATATATATATATATATATATATCGGTTCGGCAACAGAGACCGATAGCATAAGTACTGGGGTCGATTCATTCGACTAAAAGTTTATCAACAAGGTGTTCCAGCATGGCTGCAGTCAAACGATTGAAGCAAGTTTGAGATGAAGGATATATTCATTTATATACATTATATATTGTATTATAATGTGTAGTGCGTAGCGATTTTCTTCATTACTTCAGGGAGTGACGACCCTGCCTGACAGCAATCCCGGGCTCAGCTTGCTCCGGCTGACAGTAGTCGGTATGGGCCCCTATCCGGGTTACGGAAAGGAGACAGCCTTCAAAGAAATCCAGAGTGGAGCCCCGTAGGCGGTTTAGTGTTCGACTCGACACTCTTCTGGCAGCTCCTGCAACCAAACTGGTGCCAAACGTAATGCTCTGCACTCCTTTGGACTACGTCAGCAAGGTCGAAAGAGGAATCCTGACGATTGGGCTATCCAGGATTTTTTTACATCTAGCTCAGGCCTGTACAAAACTGGAGAGGAAACTGGAGAGGACATGAAATGTAAAAACCAGACTGGATTAGTTTATGCGCAACTCCATTGTCTCCTGAGACAAAAGGATGCCAACAAAACAAACAACAATTGTATTATACTTACATGATTGTTTTATTCTTTTACTTGATTCAGTTATTTTGACTGCAGCCATGCTGGAGCACCGCCTTTAGTCGAGCAAATCGACCCAGGGACTTATTTCTTTGTAAGCCTAGTACTTATTCTATCGCTAAGTTACGGGGACGTAAGCGCACCAGCATCAGTTGTCAAGCAATGTTGGAGAGGGGGAAGGCCAAACACAGATGCACAAACACACACACGCACACACACACACACACACACACACAAACATACACACATACACACAAATATATATACGACGGACTTCTTTCAGTTTCCACTCACAAGGCTTTGGTCGGCCTGAGGCTATAATAGAAATCACATGCCCAAGATGCCACACAGTAGGATTGAACCCGGAAGCATGTGGTTACCAGGCAGCCACTCCTGCGCCTATGATATATATAATACAAAATCATACATATGTGTATATGTATGTATGCTCCAACATTAGACTATTTATCTTTGTCAATGCACGTTGATGCTTTTAAGATTTAAGCTTATAAATATTATTATTATTATTATTATTTACAGAGGTGTAAAATTAGGCATCGTTTACCAAATAGTCGCATATATGTATATGTATATATATATATGTATATATTTGTGTCCATGAATAATGCACACAAGAAATCTAAAACTTTCAAATAAGTTCGTTGAAAGGAAATTTATTGTTTCGTTGTTACACGTTTAGTTTTGTTTGTATTCCCTAAATTATTCAGACATTATAATGCTCTATGAAGCTAAGTGTTAAAATTTTTGAAATTTACATTCAAACATAAACTGACAGTCATCTTTATTGAGAATAAAACCTGAATAATTTAATTTAAATGTAAAACAATTAAGGAATATATTATTATCTATCAACTATGATATTTGAAATTGTATGCCAACTTTTTCAAGAGGCGGTTTTTATACGTGGTATTTTAGTAACGGCTGCATTCTAAATATATAATATATATATATTTGCGAATATACGACAATAGCGACAGTATTACACATATATATTGTTTGTGGCTGTGTGTATGTGTGTATGTGTATGTGTGTGTATACATACACACATATATATGTATACACATATATATATATTTATATATATCCATTTATATATATATATATATATATATATATATATATATATATATATATATATATATATATATATATATATATATATATATATATGTATGTATGTATGTATGGGCCAAATGTCTTTCTCGTGGCATTGGGTCATAAGGACGTTTTCCCGAATTATGTGTGGTATATATTCCCCCGCTGAATGGGACGTCGGTCCGTTGCAGGAATACTAGCTTTCGCCGGTTGAATATACTGGATCATCGGAAATGAAATATTTGTCCCAAGAACAAAACACGTCGTCCGAACATAACAAATCGAAATCACAATCTTACGATCATGAGTGCAATACCCTTACCATGTATGTATGTTATCAATCAGTTTCATTTCTGTATTTCTTGTCCATAGAGAAAGAGCCGGACTCTGACATAGATTCAAGGCTCCTTCATTGGAACTTTTATCAACATCATCTAGGTATTTGTGCATATGTGTGTGTGCAGTATTTGGTGTTAGTGTATGCGCAGATTTGTATGTTTGTTTTATGGATGCGTTTTTATGTCTAGATGCATGCATATGTATTTATGTGCTAAATTTTTGGAAAGTTTTACATATCTTTACAGTTCCATTGATGGCTTGAATCTGTAGTCTTCTAATCAGCCTTTTTCTTTCAGGTTTTGAGAACCCTAATTTTTCCAGGTTTTTGTTGAGGCAGTTCGTTACATATCCCAATGCCCCAACAATCACGGGTATGAATCTGAACTTGTAGTCTGGGTGGAGTATCTGCAAATTTCTCAGTAGCTCGGCGCAGTTGTTCTCTTTTTCTCTAATCCTTAGTGGGATGTTGACATCCGCAGGACAGCTGATTTCTACTACCGTACAGAGTTTCTCTTCTCTGTCCCAGATTACTATATCCGGTCTATTATGTCTGCACTTTATTGAGGTTTTTATTGGGACATTCCACCAATACTCTTTCATATTGTGAGTGGTAATGGCCTCTACCTCATTATGGGTTTTCATCTCCTTAGCCCCGGGTTTATCCTGTCGTCGGATTTCATAGTACAGTGTCTTGGCCACAACATCATGTCTCATAGGTAGGTAATACCGTGATGACATTTTTGGACAGCTGCTAATGATGTGGGTGATATCTTCGACACTGATTCCACAGAGTCTGCATCGATTATTACATTGTGGTGCTTTGCTCGCCTCTCTGTCCCGTTTGTTTATTCGGAATTTGGTTGCTATTTCTTGTTTTTGAATAGCAAAGGCATACCCTTCAAAGTGAGAGTTGGTGACCCGACCCGATTGTTTGTCCACGATGGACTGCTCTGGTTGTCAATGTTGTTATCACCCTGGAGCTTTCTGTTAACGTATCCATGCATGGTCTTCTGCTGGAATGCATTCATCCTCTCCTCTGATGTTATGTTACGGTAGAGTCTTGCAATTTCTTTGGGTAAGAGTTCAGGGTTGTCGAATAGGGAATGCTTGTCAAGTAGTTGCCTTCCCAATCTCATGATGGTATTTACCTCATGTCTGCAGACTTCATCAAGGGGTGCACTTCGACACTTGGCGGTTATGAGATGATGTCGAAGAGATATGACACGGCATTCAAAGGCAGTCTGAATTGATGTTAGGCCCCTCCCTCCTTTATTTCGTTTTAGGTATAGGCGGTCTACATCGCTATTGATGTGAAAGTTGTTCGTGCTCGTTAGTATTGTTCGGGTCTTCACATCAAGGGCTCGGATTTCATCGATCGTCCAGTCAAGTATCCCGAATGTCGGTATGAGTACTGGTATGTATGTATGTATGTATGTATGTATGTATGTATATATATATATATATATATATATATATATATATATATATATATATATATATATATATATATATATATATATATATATACATATACATATATATATATATATATACTTATGTTACATATACATACATACATACATACATACATACATATATAGTTATATATGTATATTTTAATGAATATAGAAGTTACATATGAACTGCTTCGACGTTCATGATCGGATAGAGCAGTAACTGTATAGCCTTGTTATGATGTACTGTGCGCGAACCAGCAATCGACCAGCCTCGAAGGATATAGTTACGTTGTGTAAAAATGTGAAAACAAAAACCCAAAACAAGAAGAAATCTGAACTAAAATCGAGAGGAAAACGTTAAGTGATGGCAATAAGTGTTGTGTGGCTTTAACTCGTTAGATGAAGAAATTGCTCATATTGAGATTTTTCTCCTAAGGCAATTATGAAAAATTATATTATGTGGGCGGAGAGGGAGGTTGGACTCAAATGGAGGAAAACTTAAAGTACGTAAATGTGTGTGCTTAATATAGTGAAAGGACGTCTTCCAGCTCGGTAACAAAAATTTGTCGAGATGCCGACATCTTAAAAAAGATTCTAGAATCGAGGTTTGAGTGTCAATGCAGTCTTTGGATAATATTAGACAGTGTACTCTTTCAGCTATAAAAAGATTGCACATTTGTGAACCATTAATCTACGGCATACATACAATGTTCTATAGGAAGTTGCGCATGTAATGCAATAATCGGACGGGCTTCTTATTATAGGGTGTCTGCACGATCCAGCAGTCAATCAGGCTGAAATGAATGAGCCTGAAGAATCGTGAGAAAAGAAAAACGGGAATATGTTATAAAAAAAACAAACGAGATTAAGTAAAATGAGGGAAGGAGTTCTGTTCCTTTAACTCATTAGAAGAAATTCCAGGCATGAAGAAATTCCAGGCATACAACTAGTTAGCCATATCTGGGACAGCAATATAAAATACACCATGAAGTGAAGCGGGATTTTCCTCTCGAATTTTCTCGCATTTCCCCATAGTGCCCATGTCATTTGAGCCTGAACGATTGTCGGCTTGATTACTGTACTGACAATGAATCTTCACCACATATAACTCCTATAGTCATTAAATAATACTTATCTCTTGCTGGATTGAGTACATATTTGTGTTAATATTACCAACAAACGAATATGGCAACGTAGATGTATATGCACTCTATAAATATATACACATGCATATGATTGTGTTGTTGTTCCACTGTGTTTGTGTGCACGTGTGAAAGTGTGGGTGTGACAGAAAGAGCGACACGAAGCAAAGGCTAAATAAAAAAGGAAAACAGATCTTGTCATGACAAACCGACGTTTTTGTAAGCTACACTAATACTCCTACCCAACTACCACTCCATTATTACTTCCAATTGTTCTACAAATCTTTTCATGATTCATACAGTGGGACACGGATGATTTTACGCAGTCAGTCTTTGAAGTTGTACCTGATCTCCCTGAAAAAATTGGTAAAAATTCGTTCAGAAATAGTGACGTTGTATCTAAACGTGGACGTTTATACATCTCATGTATGTATGTATGCATGTATGTATGTATGTATGTATGTATGTATGTATGTATGCATGCATCCATGCATGTATGTATGTGCAATTATATATATATATATATATATATATATAGCGCTATTTTATATATCATTATATGTACATATATATAAGCATATATATGTATGTATATATATATATATATATATATATATATATATATATATACATATTTAAACACACATACATATATATAAACATATCTGTATATCTATATCTATCTATCTAGCTATCTATCTATCTATCTGTGTGTGCGCGCGCGCGTGTGTATGTATGTACGCATATATAACCATATATACGTGTATGCTAATGCAAAGTCTCTCCAGAGATGCATTATGAAATTGCAAATTATCTGTATGCGGTTGTATGGGTAGATATATGTGTATACTCTGTAAATTGCTGATCAGTTCTATTCATTGCGTAAAGAGATTTATCGATACTTCACTGAAATAAACAAATGGTGGAGACGAAAACCACTTCATTGCCGATCCTTCTGAGCAGAGTCGACAAACTGGTGGAAGCCATATTGATTTTGATGTGTTTTGTTTATGCAAGAACTGACAAGTCAATTCTTATACAGCTATAATTTACCCTTCAGTTTATATACTATTTCAACATTATGCAAATTGCTGTATTTTGGTAAAACAAGCATTGCGTCAATACTGTCATTGCATTGAAAGAAAAACTGTTTGCATTTAATGCTTCATTTGATAAATATATCACAGCTTTTCGTTGAATGACGAAAATTAGAAATAAAGTAAGGATGAAAAGCGACTTAGATTTGAACAAAATAAGGGAAGAAATAGAAGTGAAACAACTTAGCGAAAATGCGTATGTGTGCGTCTAATAATACACAGATGCATTTGTGTGTGTGTGTGTGTGTGTGTGTGTGTGTGTGTGTGTGTGTATATATATATATATATTTATATATAGAGAGAGAGATAGATAGATAGATAGATAGATAGATAGATATACATATATATAGAGAGAGATGGATAGATAGGTATGTCTGTATTACACACACACATATATACATATATATAAATAGATAAATAAATATATATGTATGTATGTATGTTCATAAATATGTATTGCCTAGTTGCAAACATACATGCATACATATGAATATATATGTGTGTGTGCATGTGTGTATCTATATACATATATACATATATATTTATACATATGTGTGTGTGTATGTGTATATATATATATATATATATATATATATAGATAGAGAGAGAGAGAGCGAGAGAGAGAGAGAGAGAGATACATATATATACGTATATATATATAAATTGAATCTATATATATCTGTACATATATGTGTATTATATGTGTGTGCGTGTGTGAAAGAGAAAGAGAAAGAGAAAAGGAGAGAGAGAGAGAAAGAGAGAGAGAAAGAGAGGGAGAGAGAGCAAGAGAGAGAGAGAAAGAGAGAGAGAGAGAGAGAGAGAGAGAGAGAGAGATCATATAGTAGAGCGAGTAAACAAGATCGTAAGGAAAAGGCAACTACTAAAGATAAACCGTTGTTATCAGAATAGATGTGAGATAATTCTACTGATACAATGTTTAAGCTAAGCTGTATATCATGTCAAGTTCTGCATGAATCAACAGAATATTGCAATCTTTAATTTAACCCTTTATATGACAAATTACTAAGCAGTGAAGGGGATCATTCCACATCACATATCAGCCACTTATGCAAACGGGTTTCTTCGGTAATCATGATTTGTATTAGAAAAGAGTTTCGGTTATCGCAACTGTAAAATCCTGAATGAAAATCGTTGAGTCATCACATAGAAGCCATATGTAGTCGATGATAGCCGGAGGAATCCGACTGTAACCGAGCGTAGTTAGAATTTACTAACACCAGTCGGAATTAACTGACTGTAGCATAGGGAAGTCATCCAGAGCTCAAATTCATGTGGCGGAGTTAAACTTTCATTGACTTCCCAAAAATAATTGACACTAGTCTGATTGATAACTTTGATTAAATTTCTTACAACTCGCCTCGGTTATTTCTAACGGATGTTTTCTGCCTTCTTATCATGAAAGTTACTCATCTTGAGATTTTATGGCTCAGCCCCCAGATTAGCCCTGATGAAGCTGACCTAAGAAGTTCCAAGCGTGACATTCCCATCTGGTTTTTCACTCTTGATCTTTTGTTCTTTAACAAACAGTGTAGGGTGTGATATAATGGCGGTTTGGTTGTTGTTTCAAATAACCTGAGTCACCACGTAGAATCCCCATCATCGTTTATCATTCCAGAGATAACTTTTTTGTAAAAAAGGCCAAATTCTCAACTAACGATATATTCCTACATAGAGTCAACACATTTCGTTTATGTCAGTAATTCTTTGTGACAGAGGAAAACCGGTCCCATTTTCACATTCCTCGCTTATAAAACTCGATTTTATGCGTGTTTAAGAAATCAAACTCGCAAGTATTCATTAGACGTAACGTAACTTTAAGTCACCTAATCTATTCCCTTTGAGTTGTCAATTCTCCTCGTATCATTACCGTTTCTGAGAAAAACATAGCTGTCACAGAATCTCATCTTCTAAAAGCAAAGTTCTTCATTTAATTTTATTCTTTTATGCAAAAGTTATTCCCTTGACGAATTTAACCCAGTACTGCAAATCAACGCATCAGTCAACTCTATAGCAATACTGTTGTTTAGATATTTGTCGAATGACCCACTGAAAATAGAAAGGTTTGAAGATTCCCCTTATGCAGCACGGTAGATGAAATATATTAATGACTCTTGTTCAGTTTCGCCTCGGCCAGCTGTGATTATACTTACTACACAATAACTAAACTAAACAGAAAAATATGAAGGTTTTGTTTCGTGGATAATAGATATTTTGTACGCAAAAGATATGAGAAGACAGATTAAGAGAGGTAGAAGCAAGGAGAGATAGGGAGAGAGAGAGAGAGAGAGAGAGAGAGAGAGAGAGAGAGAGTAAGAGAGAGAGAGAGAGAGACAGAGAGAGAGAGACAGAGAGAGAGAGACAGAGAGAGAGAGACAGAGAGAGAGAGACAGAGAGAGAGAGACAGAGAGAGAGAGACAGAGAGAGAGACAGAGAGAGAGAGACAGAGAGAGAGAGACAGAGAGAGAGAGACAGAGAGAGAGAGACAGAGAGAGAGAGAGATGTTGCCGCTACTTTTAGCAGTTTAAGCAACCATGAAGTGACTCGACAACTAAGTAAATATAAATGGCGTTTGCAAGAGAGTTATGCCTTTCACAAATCAGTTCAACGGTGGCTGGCATAGCAGAAAGGAGACAAATCTCTCTCTAACGGGTAGACAGGACAAATCACCGTTACTGTCAAGATTAATGTTTACTTTTCAAAGGCTTCAGCTGGTTTTCAAAGTTTGGGGCTGAGCTCAAGTCTCTGGTAAAAAGAAAATGGTATATTTCTTTATCTTTCACCTTTTACTTGTTTCAGTCAATAGACAACGGACATGCTGGAGCAACGCTGTGAAAGCTTTAGTCAAACAAATCGATCCCAGAGCTAATTCGTCTCCTTAAACCTGGTCCTTATTCTATACAGTCTGTTTCTTTTTGCCAACTGCTAAGTTACGGAGCAGTAAACAAACCAACATTGGCTGCCAAGCGGTTGTGCAGACAAACACAAATACACACAGCGATATATAAATACATACATCTGTATGTGTATGTATGTGTGTGTGTGTGTGTGTGTGTGTGTGTGTGTGTGTGTGTGTGCTCGTGCGTATCAGCGACAGGCTTCTTTGCGTTTTATTCAACCAACTCTTTCTCACAATGCTTTGTTCGAACCAGAACTATAAAAGAAGACACTTGGCCAAAGTGCCACGCACTGGACCTAAGTCCCGGACTGTGTGTGTGTGTGGTTGGGAAATAAACCTCTTACCACACACTCCTCCTGGCCTGTACGCAAGTCTCTCTCAGGTAATATTCTCTGTTGATATGTTGCCTAATTCAGACTGTTAGATGAACTGTAAAACGAAGAATATCTTTTTTTTTTTTTTTTTTTTTTCAAAATACACAATAAAAACGCATTAGCCTAGATTTGAACTCAAGATATCTTCGCGAAGGTAACCCAATGAATACAGTGACCACTCAACCATTTCACTTCCTTTTCACTATGCTATGGATACTGTTCCAACCCCACCGTCACAAACAAACTTGTACAATAATATAATACTGTTGAGAAGTTATTCATCGTGTTCTCACTAAATAGTCTACTTACTACGCACCACTAATTTGATTGTTCAATAGTGTAATCAATCCAGCCCATGTCTCTGTTTCATTTGGCAAGGCGGTAAGTGCTTCTTTGTTAATTTCTTTAGGTTTCTGTCCGATTGACGCATTGATTAGCTTTGTTATTTTTGGTGAGTTTTTTTTTTTTTATGGGGGCGAAGGGTCAGGAACAAACATGCACTTCAACACGAGTGCGCCAACATATGCAAACACATATAAAAACACGCACGTATATGCAAGCACAAATGTATACTGCACACATATACACACATTCATCTATACATACACATATAAATGCCCACCGATACACAAGCGGGCCTTATACGTGAAGTTGTTACTGATAAACTCATAGTGTTCATCCTTTTCCTTACAAACAATAGCAACAACAACAATAACATCAATAATGATAATAGTAATAATAATAATAATAATAATAATAATAATAATAATAATAATAATAATTAATTCGTTTTATTGGCCACAAGGGCTAATATCAATTAAAGACATATAAGGACAAAGACAGGACGAAGGTTACAAAAGGTTTTGTCCGAAAAGGTAGGAAAGTTCGTCTAAACAGAGGAAGAAAACGGAGAAGGATATAATAAATAAATAGATAAATAAATAGATAAATAAATAAGTAGAACTCCCAAAGGGGGAGGCGCTTCGAAAAAGGAAAGGTTACACGTGGAAAAACCCATAAAACCACGGGAGCCTGGTCAGAAAAAATAAGAAAGGGGTATAGAGCCCTTTCTCCTTTTACATTACCTTTTTTTTTTTTTTTTTTACAGGTGTATTCTCAGAATTGGTCCGTTTATACTGGCCATTTTTCCAACAGTCACCCATCTTTCAACGAATTTGCTATGAGACAGCACTTCCCTCTCTACTCTCATCTTCCTTTTCAAGTGGAACTTGAAAAAGTTGATGAGGCCTTGGCCAAAGAGGAAAGTGTCTGTCTTTAACCCTTTCAAACGGGTCCACCATATCACCTCTTTCGCTACAGCCACTAGGCATAGGAAAATTGCCTTGCCCTCCTGGTTAAAGGAGGTCGGCGGGTCAATTCTCACGATGGATCCAGCTGATAGCCGGATCCGTCCTACACGTGACAGTAGCTGTTCGATATAGACCCACAGGTCAGCAATGCTCGGGCACTGGACGAGTGCGTGCAGAACGGTTTCGTCGTCCTGAGCGCACCTCGGGCAGGCCCGGTTGACGGCACTTCCATGTCGGTAGAGTTTATCTCGAACAGGTAGCGCACCTCGGTAGCACTGCCAGGCGAGGGACCTTTGGAAATTATCCATGGGCCCCGGCCCGAAAGTTCTCCTGAACAGACTGCTTAGCTGATTATCCTCGACGCCTAGAGTTTCCCCGAGAACGTCGTCGCACTTTTCTCCCACTAACCCTCTATAGAAAGCTAGAGTGGATCTACTACCGGTCGCACTGCCCGCCTGACTGAGGGCGGTGAGAGCTTGGCGGCACTCGAGGTGCCAAGCGCCCTTTCTCGGTCTACGTTTGATCCAGGATTGCAGCTCTGTTAAAGAAACGAGCTGCGGAAAATCGCGTCTGACGAAAGGCGACCACACCTGTTCACCGTCCAGGAAGCGCCTGAGATGTCGTAGCCTGAGCGCATGTTTGCGCATCAGCAACCACGGCATGCCAAGGCCTCCGTTCAGCGGCTGTTGACAGCAGATAGAGCGCCTGACCAGTGGTACCTGACCCTTCCACAAAAAGTTGAAGAGCAAGCGTACTATCTTGGTTAACCAGCGGTCGGGACAAGGGACGACGGTCAAACGGTAATAGATGACGGATGCGATGTACGCATTCGCTACCTCCGCTCGACCTTTCAAGGAGAGCTTCCTCTCAGCCCATTTCTGGGTGAGGTTGGCCACCCTGTTCGTCACTTCTTCCCAGTTTTTCTCCAACTGGAGGTCCGGACCGAACCAGACCCCGAGCAGTTTAACGGGTCCGTCTGTCCAGCGCCCTACGACGCTGTTGGACGGCATGGACTTGCCCCTCCAGGTGCCTAGTTGCAAGCCCATTGACTTTTCCGCGTTAATTTTCGCACCTGTCACCGCTTCATACTCGTTTAGTGTCTCGCCAATCAGGTCAATATGCCTGTGGCTCGACACCATCACGGTAACGTCGTCGGCATAGGCAGACACGCTCCTTCCACATCCCAGATCACGCGGGACGCCCCTCAAAGCCTCCAGCTTCCGCAGTAATGGCTCGAGAGTCAATACATACAGAAGGGAGGAGAGAGGACACCCTTGGCGAACCGAACGCGAGATGTTGAACGGTTCCGATAGATGGCCGTTCACCCGTATGACCGAGCAGATGCCGCTGTATAAAGCAGCTATCCACCCGCGGAAGACCGGACCGAAACCAGCTGCCTTGAGAACAGCTGCCAGGTATCGATGGTCGACCCTATCGAAGGCTTTAGACTGATCTAAATTGATCAAAGCCCCACCCGCGCCAGCTTCGTTACCCACTCTCTCTATGATGTAGCGCATGAGATGGAGGTTGTCGTGGATAGACCTGGTCGGCACAGCGCATGTCTGCGCCTTGCCGATCAGTTTGCCCACGACAGGCGCCAATCTCTTGGCTAGCACCTTGGCCAAGATCTTCAACTCTGTGTTGAGCAGAGTGATGGGCCTAAAGTTCCCTATAATGTCCCCCTTGTTTGGGTCCTTTCTTAGCAAAGCCACCACTCCCCGACAAACAAAAGCAGGAATTCTCCCGTTTTGTTGCCAGTTGCAGTAGACGTTTGCCAAGACGCCCGCAAACAAGTCTGGCATTGACGTATAAAGCTCGTAAGGCAGACCATCCAAACCCGGCGATCTACCTCTCGTGCAGCCTTTCATCGCTTCCCGTACTTCCCAGGCAGATATCGGTCCTTCGCAGCACTCGGCCTCGCTGGTCGAGAGTTGCGGCAGGCCGTCTAGGTACACATCGAAATCTGTTCCGTCGTCCGTCCTACCGTTTGTCCCGAACAATTGAGCAAAGTGTCGCTGAAAGGCCGAACACATCTGCTTCGGTCCCAAAATCTCGCAGTCGTTCTGGTCCACCAAAGACCGAATGGTCGCTCTGTTGCCACGCTTCGCCTCAACCACGCGGGCCCATCGAGCGGCCTTAGTCCCCTCCCCGCTTACCGAAAGTGCTTTAGCTCTGACAACGCAGCCTTCATGCTTGGCATCAAAGTGTTGGTCGAGGGCCAACTTCGCTGCTAACACGTCGGTTGCGATGCCTGTCCCAAGAGCCTCGTCTAGTTTGTTAACTAAATCCCGCTCTGTTTTCTTACGTTCTACAGCTAGAGCCTTGCTAAACCTAATTGATTCTGCTCTAATTGCCCGCTTCAGGGCGAACCACCAGTTGTTGTTGATGATTGCTCCGGTTAAAGCCCTCTTAACTAATAAACTAATCCGGTCTCTGTAAGCTTTGCACGCCGTTGTCGACGTGTTTAGCTTCCAGTAACCGGGGCCTTGTCTATGGAGCCTATCTAAGTCGACCGTACAGATCACGAATTTGTGGTCCGTGTAGCCGACTATGTTGAATTGTGGACACCCTATGCTATCCTTATCCGCTGGCCTACAGAAAAATCTATCTAAGTACGATCTAGACGACCCGATGCGATTAGTCCAAGTCCACATTAGCACATTCGGGTTGTCTAGTCGATACCTGTCGGACAGCTGAAAGCGTTTGAGCAGGTTGGCGAGGCTCTTGCATCCCCCTTTCCTATTAGATGCTCCCGCACCCACCCTATCGATACGTTCGTCTAGGACAGCGTTCCAGAATAATAATAATAATAATAATAATAACAGTAATAATAATAATAATAACAGTAATAATAATGATTACTACCTAGCTCAGATACCAGGAAACCCCAAAATGTCTGAAGTTCAAAAGATAGTGCTCATGGGAACTGCCCATATCCTACATAAAATACTGTCTATGTGATCTCAAATTTTAAAACATTCTCTAGAACAACACTGTACAAATTCAAATATATGGTACCCTAGGCATAACACCTACATGAACTTCTAACTTGTTGTCTCTTGAGGTCTCTCGGTGAGACTTGGATCCAACTTGTACAAATGCAAAGCAAAAGTCAAACATAGAATGATAATAATAATAATAATAATAATAATAATAATAATAATAATAATAATAATAATAATAATAATAATAATAATAATAAGAAGAAGAAGAAGAAGAAGAAGAAGAAGAAGAAGAAGAAGAAGAAGAAGAAGAAGAAGAAGAAGAAGAAGAAGAAGAAGAATATGGCGCTGATGATGATGATGATGATACTTTTACATTTTAGCACAAAGCCAGCAATTTCGGGGGAGGGAGCTAGTCGACTATATTGAGCCTAGTACTCACCTCAACTGGTATCCGAAAGATAAAGTCGACCTTGAAGGAATTTGAATTCAGGCAGCAAGTATTGTTGCTGCAGAAAATGTGGGTGTCGATGTCAGGAAAAAGAAACATAATGGGAGGGACAAAAGAAAAGATCCATGGTGGAAAAGAAGAATCCAGGCAGGGTTAGACATGTTCTCGAAGGAAATATCTATGTTAGACCGAAAAGAGAAAGGGGATCTTAAAAGCGAACAAAAATACGGGGCGCTAGAAAGGAAGTATAATATTGAAAGAAGGGGCCTAACAGTTGTAGTGGAGGGACTGAAACAGCGCCTCGCTGCAAAGAAAGCAAAGATGGTAAGATACGACCAAAGAATGAAGGGTTACCCCCAGAATAGGTTATTCAGAGTAGATCAGAAGAGCTTCTATAAAGAAATAAATGGAGGATGTACAGATGAAAAGTTGATACCAGATAACATTGAAAGTCAAAAGTTTTGGAGAGACATCTGATAGAAGGCAAAGTCGACCTCGGCTGAATTTGAACTCAGAATGTAGTGACAGGCAAAATACCGCTAAGCATTTCGTCCAGCATGCTAACGATTCTGCCAGCTCGCCGCCTTAACGATAACAACAACAACAGCAACAACAACAACAACAACAACAACAACAACAATAATAATGATGATGATGATAATGATGATGATGATAATGATAATGATGATGATGGTGATAATAATAATAATAATATTTTGTAATTTTCACTCAAGGCCAGCAGTTTCAGGGAAGTGAGTAGGTTGATTGCATTGGCCTCAGTGCTCAACTGGTATTTATTTTGTCGCTCTTAGCCGGATGAAAGGCTAAGTCGACCTCCGTAGTATTTAGACTGCTACTTTTTATTTGACAAGGCTACTAACTCTGATCATAATCATCATCATCATCATCATCATCATCATCATCATCATCATCATCATCATCATCATCATCATCATAATCATCATCATCATCATCTCTGATCATATACCATCATATCGACGTAATAAGAGGGATAAGAAGTAGCATAAGCTATTACCAGACACGGTACGTGACAGTAATCTACCTGCTCAGACTGACAAGTTGATAAACCATGAAGCGGAAGTAGAACCTATCAACAGATTATTCTCTGAGGTTACTGTCAATCACTCCCTCAGTCAACATATTTTCCTTTCTTCTTTCTGATCGTTCACACAATAGGATTGGTCCTTCATAATTGTTGGAAGAGACACGTGAATCCCATGCATTCTCAGAGGGGATGGTCTACTTTTTTCGTGTCTTTGCTTTGGTTTGGTTTGCGCTTACTTCTTTCTTTCCGTGTTCTCTTCTTTTTATCACACTGCAGTTGCTCATTTACGACTTCTATACATCGTCCATTTCTTTCCGACCCTTACAAAGGGAAGAAGGCTTCTGTATTTTAATCGTCAGCATTTGATCTCGGTGTTGCGAACCGCAGTGCTTTATAAACTAACCTTTTTGTGCTTACTGCTATTCTTTGTTCCCTTTTTCATCACTTGTTTTCTTAACTCTTCTGAACAGAAAGTCCTCTTCTGTTTCTTGATCTTGTTATGGCAAACTTGTAACAACTGGGCTCTCTACCCTGTGCCACCAGTATGATTAACACTCTCTCCGCATCCAGAAGTAACCACAAACTCAGGATAGCCGTATAGTCTTTGTAAATCATAAGAAATGTACATGTTCATACATATTGCAACCGATCACAAATATTCTACAATAATTGCACCGGAAAGTCTGATCTTTGTTTCGCGGAAAAAAAGCCAATAACAAAAGAAAAAAAAAGAAAAGCAGAACATCTTGTTGCAATCTTTTTTTCAATTTTGCGCCAAAACAGGTGAATTTTTTCTAACAATTTTCTTCATGTTTATTGCGGAGTTACTAAATATCTATTGGATAAAATAGTATACATTCCAAATGATTATTTCTGTCATACCTGGAACGACGGTCTCACATATTGAAAGACGAATCAAAGTAAAAACATTTAGTTCTCCATGAGCATAACATTCATCTTCCTTATTTTCTGCAATATATGATACTTTCAATATATGATGTTGAAGATATTAAAATATTTTTTCACGAGCACAGATGAATATATCACTATGACAGTTGAATAGATAACTATGTAAAGTAACCAATCACATATCGGGAACATCTTTTCTTTTTCTTTTCTTCCGTCCGTTTGTTGTTGTTCGTTTTTGCTTATATATGGTTTTTCTGTCTCTCTTCCGAAGCTGTTTGATTAATCAGCACTGTAGAACACGGGAGTGTAAATTTAAGAAGCTTTAGATTGTAATGAAAGTTACAAATATATTATTTTCTAAATTGTAATGTTTACAATTTAATACCAAACCATCACAGATGCATATATGCGTAGTTATGTGTTAGTTGTATGCGTGATATGCTATACATATATTTACACACACACACACACACACACACACACACACACACACACACACACACACACACACACACACACACACACACACACACACACACACACATATATATATATATATATATATATATACACACACAATAACCACTAACTAGTGATGCTGCAATAAAACCCTGTAAGTCGATTCTATTTCCCACCCTGCTAGCTGCTGGGGGTTTCGCAGTTTTCGCTGCGAGGTACAAAATATGAGTATTGTAGTAGGATCTAAAATATTTAGTAGAACTTTCAAATAACTGAGATTCTATGCAATCGGTACCCAAAACTGCCTCTAGGGTTTTTTAAGCCTCAAAACACAGGAAACTATTCTATAAATTCGATTGATCTAAAGTTTGGAAAATATAGGAAATAGAGCATGGTATAGATGTTGCCCGAAAGCTAAATGGTGAAATGAGAGATGATTCTGTCTTATTAATCCTCGTCAGCATAGAGTATTCTACTCGGTCTACACACACACACACACTCACACACAAACACCCCCACACACACACACACAACACACTTATATACCTATACATATATATGCACATACATACATACATACACAGATAGGTATTTCTTTCTTTTTCTCATATGTATACAAAACCATTTATCACCTGAAAGATATTTGGCAGGACACCACCTGGAGAAACAGAATGGTTCTGTAATAATAATTTCATAGTCATCTATTATGTTATGCAATATATTCGTATCTGGAATAAGCCACGCTATTGAAAGACGTATAACGACGTTCTGAACAATCCATTCCTTTTTCTTTACTACACGTACACACAGAAACACACAGAAAATGTAAAAAGTGATGCTGTTACGATTACCATTACTATTTCTAAAGTAAAATATCTCAGGAGAATGTACTACAGAGTAAGTAGAACGTAGCTCGGTATCTTTATTCATTACAATTATCTGTGCACTTATATCACAAGCCATCCTCAAAGATGTTTGAAATCAAAAATGGAAGGCAGGATATACAACTCTAATAAAATCAATATAGAAAGTGGCGTGAAGGAATGAATTAGAGCTTTAAACCTTTTAATACTAACCCGTTTGAGACCGCATTTGGTTCTAGGAAATAAACTTATTGTTTTAGACTGATCTAAATTAAAATTATCCCTTATAATTTCATTCTTCTCTTATTACTTTCAGTCATTTGACTGCGGCCATGCTGGAGCACCACCTTTAGTCGAACAAATCGACCCGAGGCTTTAATAGAAGACACTTGCCACGCAGTGGGACTGAACCCAGAAAAATGTGGTTTGTAAGCAAGCAACTTACCACACATCCACTCATGTTAATATGACGCATGTTAATATGACAAAATTGCTTTACAAAATTCATAATTATTTTCAAAATTAATTGCAACAAAAGCACTGTAAATGCCAGATATTTTAGTGGTGCAATTGATTACAAATTTTAGTTGAAACACATTGTGTTGGTGTCCCTGTAAAATCTCACACGCCCTCACACAATTAATTCTCTCGATATAGAAGAAAGAGGTTGTATTCATGGTCTTGTACACAAGCACACACGCACAGGTGTGCGTGTGTATATATGTCGGTGGTGTTTATGTCCGTGTGCGTATGAGTGCATATGTGTGCGTGTTGTGTATGTGCGTGAGTGTGTGTGTGTGTGTGTGTGTGTGTGTGCATGTGTGTACGCGCACACAAGTACCGGTCATGCTTGGCTTAGTAGGCGCTAAAGTTTGACTTTAGATAGGAGATGAGCTATCGTGTTGTTGAAAAAGATTTATAGAACTTTGACAAACAAGAGATAAAAAAAACACTCAATAAACATCGCCACAAACAACAATAATAAAAATAATATAAACGACAACAATAACAGCAACGGTGGAATGATAAGGGGGTGAAAATGAGTGAGAGTTGTCTCAAATTGTTTACTTCAAATCTGGAGAGTGTCGGGTTTAGTAAACCACTAATATCTCACCACGCTTTTGATCACAGGAATAGTACTTCACACTTCAGTGTAATCCAAGTAGAGAAAAATGAATGAATGAATGAATGAAAAGGATGGGACGGAATTGGGTTTGGCAGGGGTGACAATCGTTCGTTGTCTTCGTCATCATCGTCATCATCATCTTTGTCGTGGTTGTCGTCGTCGTCGTCATCATCATCATCATCATCATCATCATCATCATCATCATCATCATCAGTATCTTTATTTGATTTTACATTTGTTTTTATATATCTCTTGTAAAGTGTGGTGTTGATAACTACCAAGGGTTGATGAAGGATGGAGATCTATTTCTTTCTTTTTTTTTGGGTGGGGGGGAGGGTCACACATCATGCTCGCACACATACTTAAGTATGCATCCATCTCTCTGTGTATGTATGTATGTATGTATGCCTGTATGCATATGTGTCTATGTATGTGTGTGCATGTATATATGTTTGTAAATGAGTCTATAATATATATATATATATATATATGTTTGTGTGTGTGTGTATATTGATATATATATATGAGTATGTATATATAGTGCGTGTGTTTATTTGGCAAAAAAAATTAAATAAATAAAATGACCATGGCTGTGTGGTAAGTAGCTTGCTTACCAACCAGATGGTTCCGGGTTCAGTCCCACTGCGTGGCACCTTGGGCAAATGTCTTCTATTATAGCCTCGAGCCGACCAAAGCCTTGTGAGTGGATTTGGTAGACGGAAACTGAAAGAAGCACGTCGTATATATGTATATGTATATATATATATATATATATATATATATATATATATATATATATATATATATATATATATATATATATATATATATATATGTGTGTGTGTGTGTGTGTGTGTGTGTGTGTGTGTGTGTTTGTGTGTCTGTGTTTGTACCCCCAACATCGCTTGACAACTGATGCTGGTGTGTTTACGTCCACATAACTTAGCGGTTCGGCTAAAGAGACCGATAGAATAAGTACTAGGCTTACAAAGAATTACTCCTGGGGTCGATTTGCTCGACTAAAGGCGGTGCACCAGCATGGCCGCAGTCAAATGACTGAAACAAGTAAAAGAGTAAAAGAGAGAGAGTATCCCGATGTACTGTCCCATTTTTGCATTTTATATATATACTAGCAGAAATACCCGGCGTTGCCCGGGTTAAAGAGATTAATGAAATCTAAAAACGCCGTCTAGACTACGCATCATCTTTATATATAGAGATGTATATACACACACGCACCCAAACACACGTATATATATGTATATCAATATAAATATATGAAAGTCAATGAAGTTTCGTAAAAGAAGGTGATCATGTACATACTTTCTTGCTGTTGTGATTATAACACCTCATTGTAAACTATGTTCCTTGTTTTCCCTTACTCTTTTATTTGTTTCAGTCTTTTGACTGTGGCCATGCTGGAGCACCGCCTTTAGTCGAGTAAATCGACTCCAGGACTTATTCTTTGGAAGCCTACTACTTATTATATCGGTCCCTTTTGCCGAACCGCTAAGTTACGGTGACATAAACACACCAGCATCGGTTGTCAAGCGATGTTGGGGGGGGGACAAACACAGACATACAAACACATACACACATACATATATATATACATATATACGACAGGCTTCTTTCAGTTTCCGTCTACCAAATCCACTCACAAGGCTTTGGTCGTCCCGAGGCTATAGTAGAAGACACTTGCCCAAGATGCCACGCAGTGGGACTGAACCCGGAACCATGTGATTGGTAAGCAAGCTACTTACCACACAGCCACTCGTGGAGCATATACAAATAGGTTTTTTGTTGCTGCCCACTCTTGAGCAGCCAACATACAGTTGTCCATGTGAGAAGCAGGGCTCTTCCAAGAGAAGACCAGCTACAGACAGTGTTTGCCCCTGATATTTGTTTATGGACATGGCAAAAGTCACACGAAGGGGAAATTCTAGTCTTCTGAATGTAAAAGGAATGTCTGCTCCTGATGGAGTAAGAGGAATTCTTGGAATAAAGACGTCATCCCCTTTTGCACATCCAGAAAGAATGGTAGCCTCGATAACGTGTGACATCATTTTCTAAATAATGCTCATCTGTTATGTTCGGGTTAAAATTTCATCAACATCAAAAATATATGAATTTTCATGGGAGTTATGGCCGTTATGCAAAGAATATAATTTCCAAATTTCATAAAGATCCATTCAGTACTTTTGACGTAGTTTTGGATAAGAAAACAAATGACTAATGTGTGTGTTTGTGTGCATGTGTATGTGTGTGTGATGGGTGTATATATGTATAGATATCTGTATGCATGTATATATGTATATATGTATATATGTGTACATATTACATGTACATCTATATATATATATACATCTACACATATGTATACATATACATGTATGTATAGATCTATATATATACATATACGTGTACCTCTATGTGTATACATATACATATCTCTCTCTCTCTCTCTCTCTCTCTCTCTCTCTCTTTATCTCTCTCTCTTTCTCTCTCTCTCTCTTTCTCTATCTCTCTTTCTCTCTTTCTCTCTCTCTCTCTCTGAAAGTATCTGTCATTACAGTATCGAAATGGTGTACATATACATGTATATGTATACATATACATCTCTCTCCCTCTCTCTTTCTGTCTCTCTCTTTCTCTCTTTCTCTCTCTGTGAAAGTATCTGTCACTACAGTATCGAAACGTGATTGTTTCAGTTAGTGGAATAGTTTCATTTTTAAAGTGAAAGTATTTGACATGAGTGTTTTTGTTTCACTTTTGACACGTAATACTTAAATAGTGGAGGAGATATCATGTTGCCGTGTGCTCGAACTCTGCAAGAAGTTAATAATTTTTTTTGACTAAAACACAACTGGAACCCTAAGTAAGGCATCTGTAAAATTTGAATGAAATTGGTTGCGTAGTTCTCGAGTTTTAGGGATTCACACAGACAGACAGACATACAGACAGACAGACAGACAGACCGACCGACAGACAGACAGACAGACAGACACATTCTCATTTATATATATATAGATAGATATGCATATATATAATTTATATATTCACGCATATATAAGTACATGCATACAAACACACACATGCACACATACACTCACT
>NC_142928.1:176877360-176879860 GCF_046866305.1 Octopus bimaculoides | reverse complement strand
TGGTTAGATGATTCGGCATCTATTTCTAGCATTTAGGAATCCACATTTGCTGGTCATTCCTCTTATTTTTGTATTATAAATAGATAGATAGATAGATATAAATATGTATATTTATATACCTATATGTATGTATATATATCTGCATATATGTATATATAGGAGGGGGACCTGAAAAGTTACTGGCTTTAAGAATAGCGTGAAAGGCTCAACCTTCCAAGTTCTTTTACAGGTCTAAGAAAAACTGAAGGATCTCTGCAATAAGTGTGTGAATCTGAGAGGGGAATATGTTGAATAAAACCATAATTAACGGATCCTCCGTTTTTACCCAGACAGAAGCTTTTCAACACTGCTACACACACACACACACACACACACACACACACACACACACACACACACACACACACACACACATATATATACAGGGATTGGACGGAAGGAAACACCTTAAAATTTGAAACAAATTTATTTTAACATGGGTTAGGACCCCCTTTGGCAGTAATTACAGCTTGAATTCTATGGACTCGTACAAAGTTTGAATTTTTTCCAAGGGAATTTTTGTCTATATTTCAGCTAAAACAGTCTCCAGTTCTTGTAGTGATGATGATGGAGGATATCGACTCCTTACTTATTTTTCTAAAATGCACCATAAATGTTTAATAATATTGAGATCTGGGGACTCTGATGACCAGATAAGATGTTCAACTTCACTAGAATGTTCCTCGTGCCATTCAGTAACAACTTTAGCTGTGTAAATTGGTGCATTATCATTCTGAAAGATTGCGTTTTCCTACGGAAACAGTTACGCAACGAAAGGATGAATTTGCTCAGATAAATTGGGCTCCCGAGGTGGTCATTAAGCTCTGCAGTAATTTTGGGAGCTGTACTTTTGTTATCCTTTCTAACAATTCGTGTAAGAGTCCGATGGTCCCTCTCTGAAAATTTTGGTTTTCTTCCGGAGTTTTGTTTCGACGAGGAGGTTTTTTTCTTGTTTCTCACAGGCTGTCATTACTTCCAGACATTACTTGTTGATACACCAAACATTTCGGCAGTTTCCGTTACGGCAGCGCCTGCCATACAAGCACCAACAATTCCACCTCTTTGATAGATCTGTCATTTTAATGAATTTTAATTACCTTTTTAAGCAGCAATTTTAGCTAAACATATTAAGCAACACTAATAATAAATGAAAAAACAAAAATAAACAAGATTTTGACGATTTTATAGATATTTCAAAATTATGATACTCTGATGCTAGGTGTTTCAATTATTTTGTCAATCTCCTGTATATACATACATACATACATACATACATACATACATACATACATGTATATATATATATATATATATATATATATATATATATATATATATATATATATATATATATACTCTTTCACACAAGCACAAGCGCATACACACACATACATGCATACATATATATACGTACATATATATATATATATATATATATATATATATATATATATATATATATATATATATATATATATATATATATGAAGGCGTTATAGGCGTTAAATTTAATTAGACACTTTATAAACACGAATCCAAGATAGAAAACAAGTACCCAAAACCGAGTGTTTGTGAAGTGGCTGATAAAATAAATTTTATATAATATTTATAATCGAAAATCTGAACCATTTTACTTTATCATATAATACACTGTGCAGATTTTATTTACAATGATAATAACTCTGAGAATCTCAGATATGAAATCTATGTTAAACGAATAAAACAATAAATAGGGAAAATAAATTGATCTTTATATACATACAACCTATCATTAAGTGCTACGAAATATTGGAGACCTTGTGTACTAGGTCAAACAGAGAAATATAAATAACTTTTTATAATGCATATTTTGACTTCATGCCCAAATATCTCTTATTTTTGCTTTAAAGTGCGTCGCAAGTAAAACATGTTTACGAACCACTGCTCTTAAAACAAGATTGCTAGGCATTTACCAACGTCACAGCGAAAAGACGAC
Organism: Octopus bimaculoides; assembly: GCF_046866305.1. Taxonomy (NCBI): domain Eukaryota; kingdom Metazoa; phylum Mollusca; class Cephalopoda; order Octopoda; family Octopodidae; genus Octopus; species Octopus bimaculoides. The sequence goes on along the minus strand of NC_142928.1, from coordinate 176,877,846 downwards.
TCTAATATATTATTATTACATCACATTTTCCAGTAGAATGAAAATAAAGAGGAAAGCCAAATAAAATAGGATCTTGATGGCGTATATTATTCTTTTCAGTAGCTAATCACACCGCTTGTTTTTTCAACAGATTCAAAATAAATAATGTTGCTGTTTTTGTCTGAACGAAAGGAGCTATATAATCAATGTTATATTATTCAATGTGTCCTTTTACATTCAGACAGTAAAGTGCGCCGAGGGTGAGATTTGGCTGCTATTTGTACAAGATCGAGATATTACGTAGAAGCATCTACATTGGTTTGCATTAATAAATAATATACATTGTAAAAAAAATTTCTTATTGTGATGACATATTTTACAGCGTAAGAGGCAGTAAACAGGGCAATCGGAAAGCTAAGGCATGCCGATAGAGTCAGAGCGACACTAGAATCAAGAGCCGGCCTAGGGTTGCACAATTGCAAGCCATTTTGCATGAGCAGTGTAAAA
>NC_142928.1:176814860-176869860 GCF_046866305.1 Octopus bimaculoides | reverse complement strand
TAGTAGTAGTAGTAGTAGTAGTAGTAGTAGTAGTAGTAGCAGCAGCAGCAGCAGAGGTAGTGTTGGTAGTAGTAGTAGTAGTAGTAGTAGAAATAGAAGTAGCAGTAGTAGTAGTGGTGGTGGTGGTGGTGGTGGTGGTAGTAGCAGCAGCAGTGGTAATGTTGCTAGTAGTAGTAGTAGTAGCGGCGGTGGTAGTAGTAGTAGTAGTAGTAGCGGCGGTGGTAGTAGTAGTAGTAGTAGTAGCGGCGGCGGTGGTAGTAGTAGTAGTAGTAGCGGCGGCGATGGTTGTAGTAGTAGTAGTAGTAGTAGTAGTAGTAGTAGTAGTAGTAGTAGCTATTGCTCTTCTTTAATCCCAAGGTCAAATATATCTCAACTGACTCATGAGCAAATGTGTTGCTCCTACCCCCCAGGATTTCTGCTTCAGCAGCGGTAAAGTATGGACGTGGGCAGGATGTTGCCGTTAATCCCAATAGATCAAACTAGCTTCTTTTGTCGCTGTCGTTATTGTTTAACCCCGGGTAGGACACCATAAAGGAGCCATATGATCAAAACAAACATCAGCTATGAACATGTTGACATAACGGAATTTTAGGGGATTTTTTTTTTTTTTTCTTATAGTGAAGCTAAGATGGTGTTATCTAATATACTCATCTTTCATAAATTAGATTGAAACTTGATAGATTCTTGCCATTTCTAAAATTTCGAAGGATTGCTGAATAGAGATTTTCTTAATTCACGCGATATTTCCCCGATCGCTTATTAGAAATGCTGGAAATCAAACTAACCCAATATGTTGATCACGTTTCTGTGAGACGAATGTATTACTCGCAGATTGGTTTAAAGGCATGATTGTGATGATAGTGGTGGTGGTGGTGGTGGTGGTGAGGATCATGAGGATGAGGATGATGGTGGTGAGGATCATGAGGATGAGGATGATGGTGGTGAGGATCATGAGGATGAGGGTGGTTGTGGTGGTGGTGGTGGTGGTGATGATGATAACGACGACGACGATAATGATGATGACGATGATGATAATGATGATGACGATGATGATGATGATGATGATGATGATGATGATGATGATGATGATGATGATGATGATGATGGTGATGATGAGAATGTATGACATTGGTTCCGAAGCGAAACTCTTACCACGCACCCATGCATGTGTTTTTTTGAGGATGTTTTTTTTTTCTTCCAAAAATACTGGCTTGTCTGTATTATTATTATTATTATTATTATTATTATTATTATCATTATTATTATTATTATTATTATTATTATTATTATTATTATTATTATTATTATTATTATTATCATTATTATTATTATTTTTTTAAAATTTGTTCTGGAGAGGAAAAAATTACAGCTGACGAGATAAAAATTAAAAGTCAATTGTGATACGTTGTTTATATTATATATTTGGACAACCGTGTAATTTTTAAAAACTTCAAATTAATTTGGTGAAGTAAAAATAGTAAATCTTGTGGGAAACATACCTGCTGCTGTATGCTATGATTCAATATACCAGAGAATATTTCTCATCTGTTTTACGCAACAAAACCCTTCAGCAAAATCAATCCAAGTATGATATCATAAACTTTATAGATTAATGTAAACTGATCGTATCGGCAAAAATGACGCCGGAAAATCCCCAAACACCATAAGTTAATATGAAATGTCTTTCTTATATAGACACACACACACCCACGCACACACACACACACACACACACACACGTGCACACACTTACATACACACATACACACAGAGAAACGCATGCAAAATCGTTGTAGTAATTATTTAGCTCTCAAGCAGACGTGACTTAGCAGACATATAATGAAAGGCGTGCCAGCCATGACCATCGGATCATGTTTTTAGGCATTGTAGGGGAGGGGGAGGAGTCGATTACATCGACTCCAGTGCTCAGCTGATACTTATTTTATCAACCCCGAAATAATGAATGGTTAAGTCGACCTCGGCGGAATTTGAACTCAGAACACGAAGGCAGCCAAAATGCCGTTACACACTTTACCCGGTGTTGCAACAGATCACCCAAATCGCCGTCTTTAATGATAATGATAATGATAATGATAATGATAATGATAATGATGATGATAATGATAATGATAATGATAATGATAATGATAATGATAATAATAATAATAATAATAAACTTGTACAAATGCAAAACAAAAGTCAACCATAAAATAATAATAATAATAATAATAATAATAATAATAATAATAATAATAATAATAATAATAATAATAATAATGATGATGATGATGATGATGATGATGATGATGATGATGATGATGATGATGATGATGATGATAACAATAACAATAACAATAATGATAATAATGATAATAATAATAATAATAATAATAATAATAATAACTCTGAGGACTGGATGCTAAAACTTGTCTTAAAATATGAAAGCAAGAAAGCATCTTACTCAGTAACAAAACAGGCAAAGGAATATCTAAGTGAATTCCAATTGCAACAAATTCAAGAATTAGACGAACTAGAAACACCTGCAGAAAAAGCTAAGCGCTTGAAAACCCGTGCTAAAATTGCTGCTTTAGATATTATGACTGAAAAATAGCATGGAAAACCTCTCAATGGCAAATACCCAAAGAGAGCGAATAATGCAGATATTGACAAAGCCCTTACCCACCAATGGTTAATGGCCTCTGGCTTGAAATCAGAAACAGAGGGGTTTATCATAGCAGCCCAAGATCAATGCCTACCTTCAAAGAACTACCAGGCCAACATATTAAAGAACGGCAGCTCCCCATTATGTCGTATATGCCAACAACAAAATGAGACCATCGATCATGTTGTCTCCATGTGCAGTCTGCTTGCGCCTACAGAGTATCTCAACAGGCATGATAGAGCTGCACAATATATTCACTGGGTAATATGCAAAAACCTGGACTTGCCCCATGATAAAAACTGGTGGGAACACAAACCACCCCCAGTACTTGAAAATGATCACATTGCACTCCTCTGGAACTTCACCATTCAAACTGACAGAAAGATAGACGCAAATAGGCCAGACATCATACTGAAAGACTTCAGACAAAAATCATGCCTCCTCATTGATATGACTGTCCCAATCGATATAAACGTATTTGTCAAGACCTACCAAAAACTGAGCAAATATAAAGATCTTGAAATAGAAATTAGCAAAATATGGAATCTGAAGACGAAAACAATACCTATTGTCATAGGTGCCCTGGGAATGACAGCGAAACGGGCTGATTAATACCAAGCTCAGACACCAGGAAACCCCAAAATGGCTGAAGTTCAAAAGATAGTTCTCATGGGAACTGCCCATATCCTACATAAAATACTGTCTATGTGATCTCAAATTTTAAAGCAAACACATAAGAACGAAAGAAAGAACGAAACAAAGAAAGAACGAACGAACGAAAGAAAGAACGAACGAAAGAAAGAACGAATGAAAGAAAGAAAGAACGAAAAATCGAAACAACGAAAGAACTAAAGAAAGAAAGAAAGAAGGAAAGAAAAAAAGAAAGAAAACGAAAGAAAGATGGAAAGAAAGATAGAAAGAAAGAAAGAAAGAAAGAAAAGAAAGAAAGAAAGAAAGAAAGAAAGAAAGAAAGAAAGAAAGAAAGAAAGAAAGAAAGAAAGAAAGAAAGAAAGAAAGAAAGGAACGAAAGAAAGAAAAAGAAAGATAGAAAGAAATTACGAAAGAAATGAGCGTTTCGTAGATATTCCGTTTGTAACGAAAATTTTTTGGAACTGATTCTAACAGACGAAAGCCATTGTGACCTCAGTTAATGCAAAATTACGAAAAAAGAAGAAGATCAATGCATTCTCCAATAACATAAAAATAAGGTCTCTGATAATAACACAGTTATATATAGGATAATGGCAGAAAGCTATTCTTTTCTCCAATGCGACAATTAACTCGTTGTTATGCAACGGAAACAACTGGACTGTATTTCTACTTCGTTTCTGCCTGGTTCAGTGTAGACAGAAACCATCGATTGCCATGTGTTTGTTTGTCGTCCATAGCAATCTTGTTACTCCTATTTCTGCTCGTTGCTGCTACTGCTGTTGCTGTTGCTGTTCTGTTGCTGCTACGGCTGATGCTGTTATTCTTGTTGCTTCTGTTTTTGTTGTTGTGGTGGTGGTGGTGGCGGCGGCGGTGGTGGTGGTGGTGGTGGTGGTGGTGGTGGTGGTGGTGGTGGTGGTGGTGGTGGTGGTTTTGGTGGTGGCGGTAGTGGTGGTAGTGGTGGTGGTGGTGGTAGTGATGGTGGTGGTGGTGGTGGTGGTGGTAGTGGTAGTGATGGTGGTGGTGGTGGTGGTGGTGGTGGTAGTGATGGTGGTGGTGGTGGTGGTGGTGGTGGTGATGGTGGTGGTGGTGGTGGCGGTGGTGGTGGCGGTGGTGGTTGTGGTGTTTGTTCTTATTGCTGGTGTTTCTTTTCTTGTCATCGTTGTTGTTGTTGTTGTTGTTGTTGCGGCTGCTGTTATTGGTGATTATAATATGATGATGATGATGATAAGGGGTGGGGCGAGGAGGAGAAGGAAGAGGTGGAGGAGGAGGAAGAGGTGGAGGAAGAGGTGGAGGAAGAGGTGGAGGAAGAGGTGGAGGAAGAGGTGGAGGAGAAGGAAGAGGTGGAGGAGAAGGAAGAGGTGGAGGAGGGGAGGAGAAGGAAGAGGTGGAGGAGGAGGAGGTGGAGGAAGAGGTGGAGAAGGAGGAAGAGGTGGAGGAGGATGCAAAGGTGGAGGGGGAGGAAGAGGTGGAGGAGGATGCAAAGGTGGAGGGGGAGGAAGAGGTGGAGGAGGAGGAGGAGGAGGAGGAGGAGGTGGAGGAGGTGGAGGAGGAGGTGGAGGAGGAGGAGGTGGAGGAGGAGGAAGAGGGAGAGGAGGAGGAGGAGGAGGAGGAAGAGGTGGAGGAAGAGGTGGAGGAGGAGGTAGAGGTGGAGGGGGAAGAGGTGGAGGAGGCAGAGGTGGAGGAGGAGGAGGAGGAAGAGGTGGAGGAGGAGGAAGAGAAAAATCCCAGTATCATCATCATCAGCCTCATCATCATTGTTAACATCTTTCTACGATATATTAGTAATGGAATAACTAAAGCAAAAAAGACATATATATATACATACATACACGCACACACACACACACACGTATATATATATATGTGTGTGTGTGTGTGTGTGTGTGTGTGTGTATATAAGTGTATATATATACACTTATATATTGCTTCATCTTGACATATATATATATGTACACATATATATGCACGCGCATGTGTATGTGTGTGTGTGTGTGTGTGTGTGCTTATACATATGTATTTATATACGGGCAATGTATATGTATATATGTATATATGTATGCATGTGTGTGTATATATAGATATTTATATAAATAAATATATATATATATATTTATACATACATGCAAACATACATGCATACGTAGGTATGTACACAGAAGCAGGAAAAAAAATCCAGTAACTGGCTTTATTAGATTTACTAATTTTAGAAAAAATATTGCAGTTTCTCAACAGCCGACATGACTACAGCAAAGATATTGAATGTAGTGGTGCCACCGTCACCCATATAACAATTAAGAGACATCAGTGCCATTGGCGCAACCGTCCATGTGACTGCTACGAACTATAAGCATGCAACAGAATAACCATCACTTCTTACAACAGACAGCTACCATCACTATGGACATAACCAATGCAGATTGAAACAAGGCCTGCCATGACGATCATCAGGTTTACTACTACTACTACTACCAGTACTACTACTGCTGCTGCTGCTACTGCTGTTGTTGTTGTTGTTGTTGTTGCTACCAGCACAATCACTGCCATCATCTGCTGGGTCCATGACCTGATGGATAGAGTTACATAAAGCGATTTCCGGCTAACCATCAGATCTATAACGTATGACTAACATACAGCCTTCCTTATATATATATAAAAATGAACAAAAAAAATGAACATGTATGTCAGCGTAAGTGCTCATGATGATGGCGACGGCGGTGGTGGTGGTGGTGGTGGTGGTGGATTGTGGATGGGTGGTGGTGAGGTTAGCTGCGAGAATATCATCTACAATAACATCAACAATAATACTAGCAACAACAACAGCATTAATAATATTAATATTAATAATAATAATAATAATAATAATAATAATAATAATAATGATGATGATGATGATGATGATGATGATGATGAAAATGAAAATACTGGATTGTGGCCAATTTGGCAAGATGCTATCAAGCCTAATTGGAAATAGGCTTCTGATTAGTTTCTTAGCTCAGTGGTCATACATGCTTCGCAGACAGACTCCAAGAGGAAACACACTGAAACATGCGCGTACACACACACACACACACACACACACACAAACACACATACACACACACACACACACGCATGCACACACACACACTGTCTCTCTCACATACAGATACACGCACACAGCTCACACGAATTTGTTAGAGCACACGGGATAAACAGAACTCAAGCTAGGAAGATGTATATGTTTTGATTTTTTTATCGACATTGTCAGTTCAAATTTCGCCAAGGTCGACTTTGCCCTTTATGCTTTCGCTGTCGAGAAAATACGTATCGGGTTAGCAGTAGAGGTTGACATAACCGACTTAGCTCCTTCTCCAAAACGCTGACATTGATTCAAAATTAAAATCCAATATTTCTTAATCGGTAGGAAGTAAAAAATAAAAGCGACTCAAGGGCTGAATCACTGTTTCACTTCATCGTGGAATTGAGCTCCTTGCCTTTTTCTGTTACGGCCAGCCATAGTATGCAACACAACAAAGGTATTAAAAATCAAGCGATGTCAGTTTGAAGCTTTTTAAAGAGAGGAAAGGTCTTCCACAGAACCAATGCCATTTTCTGATTAACGTATGCATGCGCGTGCCATTCCTTGAGTGTTCTGCAGTGTTCTGACCAGAAATGGTCTGACGAGAATGGTGTTAATTTTTTTAGGTCGTTCAGTTTTTCCCAACTGATCAATAGACCAATTGAGTAAACCTACCAGTAACGTACATATAGTGAATACTGGAAAAATTTGCCCTAAGAAAGGTAAAATATATAATGACCATTATTTATACTTCGTCATATTTAGTGACAATTATAATTCGACGTTTTGGTGAAACATTGTGAACTGCTGTTTATATTAATTTTACATATACACATTAGCGATTTGTTAAATCACCCAATAATTTGGATGACGAGAACATAAATACTAATAGCGAAGCGGAACTTGTAAGGCTCGAACAATCGAGCGGGCTTGACTTATAAGGCAGCGGAAATTGCCGAAAGTGACGTCAGCATTAAAAATTCTCGCTCGGCATTTTTCGGACCAATTATGATTCTTGTTAGTGTATAAGTTTTCGTTTTTGTACGTTAGCTAAAACATTAGAGCACCTTAATTCTTACTTCTAGAAATGTAGCTGTCTCTTGTATGGTGACAATCCATCGGTTACGACGGCGAGTGTTCCAGTTGATCCGATCAACAGGACAGCCTACTCATGAAATTAACGTGCAAGTTGCTGAGCACTCCACAGAAACGTGTACCCTTAACTTAGTTCTCGAGGAGATTCAGTGTGACAAGGTTGGCCCTTTGAAATACAGGTACAACAGAAACAGGAAGAAAGAGTGAGACAAATTTATGGTGAAAGAGTACAGCATGGTTCACCCCCCCCCCCCTGCCGGAGCCTCGTGGTGCTTTAGGTGTTTTCACTCAATAAACACTCACAACGCCTGGTCTGGGAATCGAAACCGCGATCCTAAGACCGCGAGTCCGCTGCCCTAACCACTAGGCCATTGCGCCTCCGCAACTACTATCGAAAACTTGACACAGCTGTTCCCTATTTTCTTTCCACGAGCATATAATATAATAATATACAGCATTATTTACATTTGTCGTAACACACAGTGCTAACTAATACACCTACAGATATTTTTTTCTATAGTACATTAAAGTAATCAAATGAAACATTGTTAATAGAAAGAGTTATTTAATGCTCGACCACGCTGCTAAGAAATGTGTTAAATTTGCAAATTGGTTTAACCAGTTTCCCTTAGTCCAATGTGTTTGTATATACATATTAACGGAGCACTCCGTCGGTTACCATGACGAAGGTCCCAGCTGACACGATCGACGGAACAGCTTGCTTCTGAAATTAACGTGCCAGTGTCTGAGCACTCCACAGCCACGTGAACACTTCACGTACTTCTCAAGGAGATTCAGCATGACATAGAGTGTGACAAGGCTGGCCCTTTGAAATACAGGTATTACTCATTTTTGTCTGCTGAGTGGACTGGAGCAACGTGAAATAAAATGTCTTGCTCAAGGACACAACGCGTCGATGGGAATTGAACTCCCGACCTTACGATCGTGAGCCGAATGCCCTAACCATTAAGCCACGTGCCTTCACATATACATGTTAAATATACATGTGAACATGCAAGAAACCTTTTCAATAGAATAAGTCGAAGGTTTCCATGGAATGCAAACCTACACCTCTTACATACACAAGAAAGTTTTATCGTTGGACCAAAGCAATCCTTCGAATTTCTCTCTCCATTACAGAAACTTTATTCTATTGAATCAACAATGTGTATAAAAACACACACGCATCAATACATGCATTGATGCTTGCGTAGATACATACATGTGTGTGTGTGTGTATGGATTTACACAAACGTATATAAATGTATAACGAACCCCATACAAATGCATGCATACATGGATGGACATATTGGTGGAATTGCTTAGGAAAAGTACGCTTGATTAGCATAGGAATATATATATACATATACATACATACATGCATACATACATACATACATACATACATACATACATACATATATATATATATATATATATTTCATATCCTAAAGGAAACTAAAAGCTAACCGAGTTTTCAGTTACTTCTGTAACTATAGACAGAAAAGAAACCTCGAGAGTTAACGAGCAATAATATATAGCAAATATAATTGCGCATACATTCTCAAACTCACAAACATGTGGACGCATACATGTATGCACACACACATATGTATATATATATGTGTACATGTATGTTTGTGTGTATGGGTGTGTGTTTGTGTGGGGGGTGCGTGTGTGTGTTTAGCTATCTCTTTATATGTGTGAAAGGATGTGGCCTAGTGTTTAAGGTGATGAATTGAAGATCATAAGTTCGGGAGACTGATTCTGAGCCTGGAATCTATTATAATCCAATACTCTAAGAGTTTAGTTTTCAAGGGCCCACAACTATTCAACACTTTACGAAATAACCTTTGAAAACTGCGAAGTGGCGATGTGGATGTCTTCAATGTACATTTAGAAAAATGTTTTATCTGAAGCACCAGATGAACCCAAAACGTGGCAGAAAACACAAAAACGTGCCGCTCTGTCCAGCTTGCTACTTCTTCAGAAAAACAATTTCAGAGGGAAAGCCGGGAGGTGAATGTGAAATAAAAAGGAAACAATCATTCTAAAGGCAGTACCCCAGCAATACCAAAGCCTCTATCTGAAATCTGTAAAAGTAATACACACACACACTCATACATAATGTATATCCACGCACATATATATACATATATATATATATATATATATATATATATATATATATATATATATATATATATATATATATATATATATATATATATACTACTACTACTACTAATGATATATGAGCATATGCATGTATACATACATATATGTACATACCTACATCTACATGTATATATAGATGCATATCCGGGTACAGGACGTCAGAAAACGAACGGGAACATAAACCACAAATACGGACTTTTTTTTACAGTCAACAGAATGAACACAGGAAAACAGACGAGCCACTTACGGAACTTTTCCTTCACCAGCTGCCTCTATCCTAAAGTAGGCGTTTCGAGTGTGTGTGTATGTGTGTGTGTGTGTGTGTGTGTGCATGCATATATTTATATATTATATATATATATATACATACATACACATAAGTTTACGTATATATGTATATGTGTTTATATGTGTATATGTGTGTGTGCGCGCGTATATATGTGTGTGCGCGTGTATGTCTGTCTGTACGTACGTACGTATGTATATATGTATGCATGTATGGTTGTATGTACGTATGATTTTTTCTTTGAGTTTCATCTTAGTTCTTGAGAGAGACCAAACCAGTTGCTAACAAAACGATAAGAATTTTTGAGTTAAGAGAGTTCCCGAGTTGGTTTGTTGGTTGAACTGTCAATGTACACGTCCAAGTATGTGCATATATTTACCTCAGAATCTTCCATGGAGAATTTCTGGATTGTCTTACAAATCTTCACTCTGCCACTAATAGATTGGATTTGGAGAATCCGCATCAGTTTCTTTTGCTTTTTTTCCCCGGGAAACCAAGTGTTTCTAGCATTTTGTGCAAATGTGAGAATTCATATGAGAATTCATAGTCAGAGTGAAAGAGCTATTAATTCTGCATTAATTCGCTGTAAATGTTCTCTTTTCCCTATGTATGTATGTATGTATGTATGTATGTATGTATGTATGTAGGTAGGTAGGTAGGTAGGTAGGCAGGCAGGTAGGTAGGTAGGTAGGTAGGTATGAAAACCTCTACTTTTCGTATTGAGCCCTCCTTTTAGTATAAATTTTTAATAATAATACTCTTTTTTCTGTAGAGGCTTCTTCATATTTTTTCATGCTATATCTGTGTTTAATCTAGATTATTACAGTTTCTAGGTTTATTACAGCTGTAGTAAAATTATGGATGAAATAATTTTAAGGTGTATTAGTTAATGGTGTTTTCATTTTAGTTGACATTCATGAGAACATCATTATGTTTATTTCTCGTTAGAATCACCTGTCTACAAGATTTAAGTGTTTTGTCTGCGGATGTTTTTATTGCCGCCCACTGGCTTTTTTCCTGCAGACGTCGACTTCCAGATGTTGAAGAGAACTAACCGCTTCTAGCCTTTACTCTTCGCGAAGTGTCTACGAAGGTCATGTACAGAGTTACCTTCTTCCTGTCTAAAACGCAAAATAACAACAGAAAGCATTTTATAAATGCATTTCCCGTACGCACGCACACGCACGTATGTATCTATTTTTATAAGTATGTGTCTGATTATGTATTTGGGTGTATGTAGATATGTATATTAATTTAATTTAAATAGGTTTACACTTCGAGAGTTATTATTGCTATATAATCTATAAGAAGTGGAGGCGCAATGGCCCAGTGGTTAGGGCAGCGGACACGCGGTCATAGGATCGCGGTTTCGATTCCCTGACCGGGCGTTGTGAGTGTTTATTGAGCGAAAACACCTAAAGCCCCACGAGGCTCCGGCAAGGGATGGTGGCGAACCCTGCTGTACTCTTTCACCACAACTTTCTCTCACTCTTTCTTCCTGTTTCTGTTGTGCCTGTAATTCAAAGGGTCAGCCTTGTCCCACTGTGTCACGCTGAATATCCCCGAGAACTACATTAAGGGTACACGTGTCTGTGGAGTGCTCAGCCACTTGCACGTTAATTTCACGAGCAGGCTGTTCTGTTGATCGGATCAACTGGAACCCTCGACGTCGTAAGCGACGGAGTGCCAATAACAACAACAATCTATAAGATGCAGAAAAACGAATAAAGAAAAGCTAAATTTCTGTGGTAAAAATAATATACGACTTTTCGAAATATTACAGGGATTCTTGTATGGATTATTCAGAATATGAAGTGAGGGATGGTTGGCAATAGTAGTATCAGGCCCGACATGTTTCGAAAAATTGATGCATTTGATGTTCAGAATAAAAATCTCTCAGTCAACATATGGAGCAAAACGTACTCTGAAAGAAAATTCAAGAGGATTTCATTCTTAGGATGGAAGGAGTATGTGATGTGATGTGTCTACTGAAGATTCTGGAATGTTAGATACAACAATAAAGGCAACAAGAAGGAAAGAGGAGCATGATCGAAATATGAAATATATTGAAGTGATAGTATTTAGCTAGATGCTTCAGAAAACCTGGAGCCGCATTAGTATAATACATGTGTGAAGATACTGTCTCTGAGCTAGTACTTGAAGCCTATTGAGAAGTTCGCGTTGGAGTTGGTTGATGTATCGGATTGGATTTTGTAAAGTTGATAGTCGCATATTATTCAGAGAGGCAAAATACATTTTAGTTTCGTTGTAGAAACAGTGTCTATGTGTTAGTTGTTATATTGTGTTGTGTTACATTGTAAATATTTGCTAATATATCGATTGTTATGTACTCTAGCTTATATAGATCATGATTTCCTTTGACAAGAATGGCAGTTATGATTTTTATATGGCCGGAAAATTATCAGGAGTCAATTATTTTCTGGTTCTGAAGCGTTAGTCTGAATTTTGAGAATGTTATTGATGTTTCGGAGCTATAAACGATTTTCGTAACAAGTTTGAAGATTTTAGCTGTTTTGCTTATGTGCATTACAGGGATTATGCTACTAGCTCCTTTTATATGTATAATGATATTTTGATTTAGATAAAGAAAAAACTAACTTCTCATGTCTGCATTGAGAGGTCACATCTCCGGTATTAAGGACATGCGATTATGATGTCACAAGATATTATCATAAGACAGATTCTTGAAGCCGAGGCTGCCGGCAGGAGACGTATGAGTAGAGCATGAGGGAGATGGTTTGATTACATCCATATTCTCAGTTGGTTACATTTGGGAATCCAACTAGATATTCAAATAACGGTTGCTTCCGATTGGACCACATAGCAGAGGTTCCTGACGAGTCTAACTACACGGCTCTCTTAGGAATAATGGGCAGAGAAAATAGATGGAAAGATGGATATCATTATTGAACAACCTCTTTCGATTACTCAGCCTGAAATATAGTAGGTGTGTGTTACTGATGTGTATATGCAGAAGTTTAGATACGAGTAAAAGTTATCACCAGCAGAGCAGTACGGCTGATAAAAAGTTAAAGTAAAAGGGTCATTTATGACAGGGGAGTTTTGTTTAGTTAAAGCAATATGGAATTAGAAACAAAATCGGAGTAAAACGTTACGGTGAATTCTTGAGGAACACTACATTGAAAACAATCCCGTCGAGGCGAGTCACGATGGGGGATATTTCAAAGTTAGAATTGACCCATATAACAAAGAGACCAAAAGGTCAGGCTCGAATTATTATGAATGCGTTAGAGGTCTCAAACTGTGAGATGAACACGTACGTCCTTTGTCTCTTTATGGTCATTTTATAAGTTTTTGTATTGAAACGTTAATAACCCCAAGTGGTTGATGATACGTGATGTATTACATATTTTGGTGCGGGAATCAGCTGGAGTTTTTTTTTTCCTGATAGCTAGGGATGTTGAGTGTGCGAGGGATATGGGGGGGGGGGAGATATTTATGAGCATGGTATAACTAAGAGTTTGAAAATAGTTTCTTCCTTTGTGTGTTCACCAGGCATAGCATGCGTTGCACAGCGTGTTACGAACACTTTTGATTTACATAAGTACATTCGTCATGACTACAGCTTATATCGTTCTTGATCTCTCTTTCTCTCTCTCTCTCTCTCTCTCTCTCTCTATATATATATATATATATATATATATATATATATATATATATATATATATATATATATATATATTCCGAACAGAAATTAAAACTTGAATTAGATGTCTAAATTTCATCACGCACAGTAGTACAGACAATTATTCCTTAGTCTTTGTGTAATAGATTTTTACATACAACACGTTTTCTAAGCTCCATGTTTGACGGTCATTATAGTTATTTTATCATGTCGAACACTTATGATGATGATGATCGGAACTTATAACTACCATTATCTTTATCGACTTTATTAACCCTGGATTATAAATACATAAAGCAAAGCAAGAAAGCTGGAGTCGAAATGAATAGGTCGATATATATATATATATATATATATATATATATATATATAGAGAGAGAGAGAGAGAGAGAGAGAGAGAGCGTATATTATGTATGCATGTATGTATGTGTGTATATATATATATATATATATATATATATATATATATATATATATATATATATACATATAAACATATATATATCTCTCAAGAGATACGTCACAAGTGACCTCACTGGATACAAGTACACGAATTATATAACAAGCCTCCCAGCTTAGATAATCTCGTAGCCATGGAAACCATATGCAAGTGGAATCGATAGTCCTCTTCCATTTAGAGATAGAATATCAAACCTAACATAATATTGCTGACCTCAGCTCCAGACTTCTCATGAATGTGTGAAGAATTTGTGTTTCCTATATTATTTATCTAATTTATCTGTTTATCGTAGACATTATTGATGTTGATTCTGTTACCCTTAGTAGTGGCTGTGTGGTAAGAAGCTTGCTTCCCAGCCACATGGTTCCCGGTTCAGTCCCACTTCGTGGCACCTTCGGCAAGTGTCTTCTTATATAGGCTCGGGTTGACCAAACAAAGCCCTGTGAGTGGATTTGGTACGTGGAAAATGAAAGAAGCCATATATATATATATATATATATATATATATAGATATATATAGATATGTATGTATGTATGTATGAATGCATGTATGTACGTATATATGTGTTTGTGCGTCTGTTTTTGTCACCCCACCGATGTTGGTGTGCTTACGCCCCCGTAATTAGTGGTTTGGCATAAGGGATCGATAGAATAAGTACTTCGCTTACAAAGAATAAGTCGTGGGTCGATTTGTGCGACTAAAGACGGTGCTACAGCATGGCCGCAGTCAAATGACTGAAACAAGTAAAAGAATAAAAGAGAAGAAGAAAAGAGTATGTATATAGCTATCTATTTTTCTGTCTATCTATCTATCCATCTATCCAAATATATATGTATTCCAATATGTGACCGCGTGTGCATCGTTGGCGATTTTCTTTCTCCGTCTTCCCTTCTTTGGACTTTTCCTATATTTCTGACGAAGAGCTCCGCTCGAAACGTGTGAGATCCTCTTTCTTTTCTTTCCTTTCCTGATCGTCCAATAACACTGTACTTATTCCACGTCTTCGCGTTGAAGTTTTTTCGTGATTTTTCGTGTTTGTTCTTGCTTGATCCTGTTTGAATTGACTATATGTGTGTGTGTGTGTGTGTGTGTGTGTGTGTGTGTGTGTGTGTGTGTGTGTGTGTGTGTGTGTGTGTGTGTGTGTGTGTGTGTGTGTATAATCAAAATAAGCAACAACGATATCCTCGTTGCTTATTTTGATTTAATCACCTTACTTTGAAATTGTATGCATAATACCGTACTAAATTCTGGTGCCTCAACTTAAGTACCATATTCATCTGAATATATATATATGTGTGTGTGTGTGTGTGTGTGTGTGTGTGTTTATCTCTCTTTCTCTCTATTCCCCCTCCATACACACATGCACACACACGCACACAAGCACACACATGTATATAATGTTTATATGTATTATATAATATATACATATTTACATATATATACATACATATATGCATATATGTAAGTATGTATGTATGTATGTATATATATAAATATATATATATATATATATATATATATATATATATATATATATATATATATATATATATATATATATATATATATATACATACACAGACAGACATACACATACGCACAAATGCACACAAACACAAACGGACATTCTCTCTGTCACATACACACATACACACACACATAAATGAATGCGAATATTTGTTCAACGGATGAGTCATTTCTTTTCTGTTAAACGTCATGTCCTCATACGGATGGTGCCTGAAGAGTAATAAAACGGTTGATTCACACGTAAACCTAATATCAAAATAAAAAAGCAGTAGTTCTAGATTAAAACACATATGGTGAATTTTATTGAACATTTTGTCTTTTGAATGATATTTATCACCTATTCTCTCTCTCTCTCTCTTTCTTTCTCCATCTCATTCACTCTCTTTCTCTCTTTTGATATATATACGTTCATATATTTAACGATCTGCATACTATACGAAGTAAAAATCAAACGTGAACAGAAGTTTATGGTAGCATATTTTTGGTGAGATGATCTATTATGGACGTGCCTTGTTAAAAACACGGTATATACACGCGCACACACACACACACACACACACACACACACACACACACACACACACACATATATATATATATATATACATACAGTAATGGACTCTAAGGTCTGTCCTGATGGACCACCAAGCCCCTAAAACGGCCGTAGGACTTTTAAAATTTCGTAATTCTTATTTGTAATATCTTCTTTTCTGTAAGTTTAACTGCGTATTAGCCACAAATACTGACTTTTTTCTTTTCGATTCTTTTTCTTTTCATATCTTTATATGAAAACAGATGTGCCTAGTTTGCTTGTCGTTGAGTTCAATTAGAACATTTTTGCTTTGTGGTGTTTCAAAGTTAGATTTCTAATAAAGATTCTTCATATTAAAATATTAAAATTGTAGCTTACTAATGTAAGTACTTATTCAAGACATATGAAAATTCAACAAGTATAAGGTATGTTATGAGCATTTATAGGATATAATCTTATATAAACTCAACTAATGATTAAAGATGGAGAAGAGAAGATGTTAAAAGTTTTATAAAATTTTAATCCATGCATACGATTAAAATTCTATAAAACTTTTAAAACCTCTTCTCCATTATTTACATTATTTACAATTCACGGATGTTTGTCCTCATCTTAGGAGACTCCGAAGCAGACCGAGTGCAGATATGAACAGCTTATGGGAACCGGTATTAAGGAAGGATAGGAGAATATTAGATTTATAAGCCCTAAAAATTTCACTCTATAATTGCCTACGGACATATGGCATAGTGGTTAACAGCGCGGGCTACTAACCCCAAGATTCCGAGTTCGATACCTGGCAGTGACCTGAATAATAATAGTAATAATAATAACATCTAAAAATACCTTAGGAATGAGAACCCAGGTTCGAAATTTCCCCCAAGAAACCTGAAGAAGGCTGGAGAGTACATAAGCCGAAATGTTGTGTTAACAACAAATAAGATGAGGACAAATAATGTAAATAATGTACAAAATTCCTCATCTCTTAAATATAGAACTGTATTATCCCATCTCCATCATTAATTGTTAGTTGAGTTTATATAGGATTAAATCCTATAAATGCTCAAAACCATCCTTGTCAAAACCATCCACGTCACGTACCCAGTTATGTATCTATATGTACATGTGGATGAACGTATATACATACATGTACATATATATGCATATACTCATATATTGTTTATATATATATATATATATATATATATATATATATATATATATATGCATGCATATATACATATATTATATATAGGTATATATAGGTGTATGTATATGTATATACATCTATATATAAGTATATATACATACATGTAAATATATAAGTATATACATATATACACACACATATATATGCATACACACTCACACACACACAAGCGTACATACATAGATAGAGAGAGAGAGAGGTGGAGAGAGGTGAAGAGAGGTTGAGAAAGAGTAAAAAAGTCGGGTATGTTGATTTGCTTAAATGCATTCAAGTAAAAAATTCATACATAAAACTGGAAAGAGATATGATTAAATTTATTGTCCAGGTGCCACGATGGTTTTGTATTTGAAAATACCTTTTCGTTCATTAAAGGTAAACTTGACTTGAAGTATGTACGCATACTTACGCACACACCTATACATATCATGTGGACACATATACACGCTCGTACACATAAGCAAACATATATGTGCTTATCTATAAAGTATATATACAGATATATACATATACATACATGCATGCATATACATACAAATATACACAGACAGGCAGGCAGACATACAAACAGACAGACAGACAGACAGACAGACAGACAGACAGACAGACAGACAGACAGATAGATAGATAGATAGATAGATAGATAGATAGATAGATAGACACAGATAAACACATGCATATAAATAAATTTGTAAAGGAAGGTGGAATGTTGAAACGGATTGCATAGGGTATAACTAACCTATGGTAGTCTCTCATTGTCCGAGAGAGACGGTTCTGCAATTTCTTGCTGAACCACCTGTATAATTTTGTACATTAGGTCACTCCGTCCATCAAATTCGCGTTGTCCGTTGTCTGAATGGATGCATGATTTATCACACATCAGGTGTCGTTGTGGTGGCAGAACAACGTGAGATGAATTGTTTTGCTCAAGAATAAAACGCACCTGTAGATCCAGGAATTGAAGTTACGTTCTCTCGATTGTGAATGCACCACCCTAAATACTAGGCTATGCATTCTCGACACAACTAAAGTTTTATATATTCTCCCGACCTGTGTGGCTTCTGGCTCTTTCCTAAACAAACAACAAACGTTGAAAGGTGACCAATTCGAGTCGTGTGTTAACATTATATGAAAATCGACAGCTTAGCTCCATATCATTCCAGAGAAGGTTTACTAGAACCATCGTCAGCAGTGGCGGAGCCGCTGAGTAAAATTTGTGAACTCCCAAGTGAGGTATTTTGAAGGTGATTAAATAAAAGTTGTTGATAGTACTATTTTTTTTATGCTCATAGGTCGGATACTTTTGGGACGTATCTCGTATATGTTATATCCTGTTAGTTTTTTTTCTCTAAGTTTTATTGGAAGTAAATCCACATAGTGACTTAGGCCGTGTGCTGTAGATTTTGTATCTATTTCAAGTTTAAAGTTTTGAGAGTTATATATGTGAATTATGGTTTTTATTAGTAGTGATATATCTGCTGCGGTCAGATCCTTGCTTTTATGAAAATCAGTGAATATTACTTGGTATCAAATCTATACTTGCGGGCTCTGCGAATACAGAGAACGCTGTTTTGAAAGACATTTTTGTAATAAGTATCTGAGTTTGACTGCTGGTATATTAACATCTAAAAGAAAATGAGTTCAAGATGTAATACTTTATTCTTATGAAGTAGGAAAACATTATTAAAATATTTAGTGCTGTGAGGAAGACTGTGCTGCCTAATGAAATGATGCATTCGTTACCATTTCTTGAGTATATGAAAACAAATGTAGATAATGTATAATGCCAGTAGTACCAAAAGAAAATTAATCTACTTATGCTGCTATTCTTTTTCCTGTTCTTTTCCTCTAAGAAAAGGGTGGTTAATCTAATTAGCAATGATAACAACGTCTTTATATAACATTTTAAATGAATGTGTTCGCCTGTATGTGTGCGTGTCTGTGTGCATACATCGAAATAGTATAGGTTGTAAACCAAAGTAAGAACAGATTGCTCATTACGTTGTACGGAGTAAGGCAGCGAGTTGGCATACATTTATGGTTCGTTTTATTAAAGACTTAATTTTCTGCTTTGTATATACGCACACACACCGACACAGACACACACACACACACACACACACACACACACACACACACACACACACACACATTCTTTTATATTCGTTTATTCTTTTACTTTTTTCAGTCATTTGACTGGAGCTCCACCTTGAAGGGTTTTAGTCGACAAACACATATGCACACACACACACACACACACATATGCACACACACACACACACACACACACACACACACACACACACACACACACATATTCTTTTATACTTTTTATTCGCTTACCAGCGATTATTAAATTCATTGTCTAAAATTCACGTATAAATTTGTTACAACTCCTAGCTTAGATATTCATTGTTTTTTCTCTTTTGGCTCTCGTAACTCCTTCTTCCGTTAGTGCAACGGTCTCTCCTAACGGTCTAATTACCTGTACATCTCATCTCAACTCCACTCCACCCTGATCGCTTGACCTTGTTGCTTACGTCAATTCTGTCCTATTTTATTCACCAAATCCCGCGATAAACACTTCGATCAAATTTTCCTTTCCAAAAACAGAACCCAATTCTAGAACTTCTCTTTCCCCCATATCCACTTTCTGCATCAATCAAACCGGACCTGAAGGACCTGGAAATCTAAGAGATTACATCTCTACTTGTCTAACAAATTTATAAGAAAAAAAGATCGTAAGTAAACCAGAAACAGTTTTTGCGAATTTGAGAATATCATTATTCTCATGTTCCACATTACACGCTTTATATCTACATCAGCTCTTTGTTTAACTGTAAATCTGTAGCTTAGTTTGAAGCTATCCGATCCTGTTATGTGTTTATAGATGTTAACTTGCATATAATACGTAGCATTGATCTTGATCTTGTTTGTTTGTTCCTACAATTTCTGTATATTTTATATCAGTAGGAAGTGGGTACAAAAAGTTTATTCATTTCGTGGAATGTCTTGTATAGGAGTGTCACCGAGATTTCGTATTTGATATCATTCCGTTGTGTTGTGTTCTGTGTTGTTTTCTTCTGTTTACCGTTTTTTTTTTTTTTTTACTGTACTTGATTATTATCTTCGAAATAACTTAGTGTCAAGTGACTGATTAATGACAATGTTATGAACATCAACAATAACACCAATAGACATCTGCAGACATCGCCGCCGCTACCATCATCATCATCGCCACTATCACCGAACACTACAACAACTAGAACCATCACCATCTCTATTACCACTACCACCACTGCTGCTGATGCTGCTGCTGCTACTACTACTACTACTACTACTACTACTACTACTACTACCCCCCCGTTACTACTACTACTACTACCACCACCACCACCACCACCACCACCGTTACTACTACTACTACTACTACTACCACCACCACCACCACCGTTACTACTACTATTACTACCACCACCACCACCACCGTTACTACTACTACTACTACTACTACTACTACCACCACCACCATCACCACCGTTACTACTACTACTACTACTACTACTGCAAGAACAATTTATAAGAGATACAAGGAATCATTTATAGACGATTGAATGAAGTGTATTATAGCAATTATCGTGTTTATTTGATTGCTCCCAGCGGAACAGAAGGCAAAATATCACAGCAGATTTTTGTGAAATGAGAAAGTAAGGAATGATACTAAATATCATTGTGAGAACCACTGTATGATCATTCAACCAGCTAGAAATAGCAACCAAATTTCAAACTATTGTTTTAGGTAAAGGCACACTGGATAATGCGATCAGGATGCCCTGTATATTGGGGAAGAAAAAAAAACTCGAATGGTCACGGCTGTGATAATTTGGGTCAAAAGTGGGTTGGAGCTACACAACAATAACAACAACTAATGTGAACAAATAAAAACAATTTTACAGTAAAGTTTTTGCTATGTCGCCATAACTATGCATTATACAATGACAAAACATGCACCGTATTTTATTTCCCAAATAAGGACCATAACATTTCGCTCTCCCACCCATTGCATTTAACGTATTCCTATATGACTTTCTCATACCTTTATAAAGCACATTCACAGCTTGCTATATAAATTCTATCGCATTTATATTTTCCCATAAATCTCTAGACGCATCTGCACAAATACTCAAATTTAGATATAAAATCCCCCCCCCCCAAAAAAAAAACATCAAATTTAAAGTGATACATAAATTCACATCCCAAACTCCAACCATCATACTCTGAAAGTAAACGTACCACACACACACACATACACACACACACACACACACACACATGCGTATCTACATACACACACACACTAATATTCAGACATGAACATACGCAACACGCTTGTGAACTAAGCAAAAGTAATAGTCGGATATAATTAGATTATCCGCATCTCTCAAAGTGACAGAAACAACATTAGATTAAAAAGAGTATATGTGATCCATTATGGATCACAACAGATTTGTTGGTGACCCAGGTGTCTAAAGAACAAACTGGAATAAACTACAAAGAATACTGAATCTCAACCACATTAGTAGAGTTATAGAGAAGTAAATAAAATACAATAAAGCGATGAGGCCCCCCCCCCCCTTCTGGATGTGATATGAGCCGAGGTTGTTGCTGCAAAATAGTCTAAATATCACGGTTGCTGTCACTATATGCACAATCTTTCTGAAAAAGAAATAGAAAACATGAGAAAGAAGCGGATACACCTATAATCCCTCTTCGAAACACGATACAACACCATTCCAAAAGTATAATGTCACCCAATCGATCTAGAGAAGATGAAATTAAGACATCATACGAAAGAGTTGTCATTATTACTAACATCATAATCACAATACCAATACTAAAATTAGGTCATCTAACCGAGTTCATCAAGTCTGAACACGCTGTGGATACCAGCATAAAATAAGGAAGTATCTAATTCGTCATTTACCATGCTAGTGATAGCAACGAAATCTCCCTCAAATTTTATTCTGGTTCCCTGGGATAACGCAGAGGACACATGGAATATTGTGATAATAGATATGACACTCGAAAGAAAATGGAAAGACGATAACAGATCTGGAAAACCCGCCACGAGCGTCACCCTTGGAAATGTGGTATTGTACATCGAGAATTCGATCCCCAGAACCAGGTCATCAATGGAAAGTTCTCCTGTGACATTTTGAAACGTCTGTGGAAAGACATTCAGCGAAAGGTACCGAATCTGTGGAGCGTGAAGAATTGTATTCTTCAGAGAACTCTCCTCAATAGTGAGCTTCTCGCCAAAGACAACATGGTATCGCTTCCGCATTCACCCTACTCCCCAGATCTAGCACCTGCAGACTTCCAACATTTCCCCAAGATGAAAACGCAGCTCATAGATCACCGTTTTTCCACCATTATCGAGATCCAGAACGAATCGCAGAAGATCCTCGACTCGATTACGGAAAACGACTTCTAGGCCGCATTCCAAAAGCGGCAGAAAGGTTGGGATTGGTGTATTGCTGCACAAAACGACTATTTTGAAGCAGATGATGCTAAAACTTAGGTAAATAAGTAATTTTTTTATCAAACATAAGTAGAGCAGGGACCTTCTGGTACCACCTCTTATGTACCGTCATAGAGGCCAGTTGTTCTTCGAAAATCAAAGAGAAAAAGATAACTATAGACAACTGTTTGGAACCATCCAGTTTCTATACTCAGATTGCAAATAATTGTTGCACTGGATTTTGTGAGTAAACTTGAATTTTCAGAAAAAGAAATGAAACAACTCCTACATTACAAATACAAACTGTAAGTGGAATAGTAAATATATGCAAAACTTTTCTCGGGTTGAAAATGTGGCATTATTTTGTCATCTATGTTCTAATGATGGGGTCTTGTATCTGTATTAGAAACCAGCTCTTGCCTCACAGGAAGAAATTTAATAATTAAAAGCAGAAGAGAATCATACATACATACATACATAGTTGAAATTATTGGGGCATTGGAATATGTAACGCACTGCCTAAATACCAATCTTGAGAAATTAGGTTTCTGAAAACTAGAAAGGAGAAAGTTGATTCGAAGACTAACAAATCCAATTCATTACTGGAACTGTAAAAATCTGTGAAACTTTCCAGAAGTTTATCATTTAAATATATATCAACATATCTAGATATGCAAGTATGTACTTGAGAATACATATATAACACAGAACAGGCGAATGTGGACGTATACATGCATACATAAATACATACATACATACATACATACATACATGCATACAAAAATACCCTGCTGATGTTGAAATTCCAATGAAGGATCATTGGCTCTAGGTTAGAAACCAGCTCTTTTCTAATGGCAACAAATCTTGAAATAAAACTGAATAATGACATACATACATACATACATCATTCATACATACATACATATATCCAGACATACATGCATGCAAGCAAACTTGCATACATACATAATACATACATACATACATACATACATACATCATTCATACATACATAATACATACATACATACATACATAATACATACATACATACATAATACATACATACATAATACATACATACATACATAATACATACATACATCATTCATACATACATACATAATACATACATACATACATAATACATACATACATACATAATACATACATACATAATACATACATACATACATAATACATACATACATACATGCATACATACATACATGCATACATACATACAAGAAATAGTAAATACACGAAAAAGTAAAAAAAAAAAGCTGACCCGTGTATTCCAAATCCAATCGAGTAATAGGATGGGGCAAATGTGTTGAATATTCAAAGTTACTCCTTTCGAGTTTGCTGAAATAAACATAGGCCCCATCATACGTGCAGCTGTCATACTCACATATACATAAAGGGTAATGAAAAACTAAGATTCGTGTACAAGAGGGAAGTGCACGTCTATTATACAGGTACAAGTATACACCCATACACACACATACACAACATACACAACATACACACACATATACACACGCACGGACATACACACACACAAATCCTTAGAATTACCTTACTCTAAACAAAGAATGCCTGATCCTGTTGTTACTAACTGGTTTGAATTCTGCAAAGGCCTGATAATATATCCCAAAGAAAATCATACATATATACAATCCTACATGTATATGTATACGTATGTAAATTGCATACATGATTGAACGCAGCGTCTCACAAAAATTGTAAGTAGTTTTCGTAAACTTATCCTCCGACGCTACTCTATCTCTTTCTCTTTCTCTTTCCTTTCTCCCCCCCCTCGTTCTTCCTCTGTACTACTACGTATCTCGCCTTACCCCTCTTGTTCTTCCTCTGTTACTACTACGTATCTCCTTTTCCCCCTCGTATTTCCTCTCTTTCTCTTTTCCTCTCGTTGCTCACCTATTCTTCTACTTCCTCCCTCTCTTTCTCCCTCTACCACTCTCTCTCTTCCCTTTACACCGGCATGGTCACATGCTTCCGGTCAATAATCCTTTCCTTCCTTGGCTTTCGCCAAGTAACGCACGCCACCACTTTGTCTCTCTCGGTTCCGTGCCTCATCGCGTTCATACACACATAATTTTTCTCGTCTGGCCGTAAAGCCTTTTCTGTTTGTTTTCCTGTCTTGTTTTTTGTCCGCCACTACATTCCTCCATGGCTAGATTTAATTTGCGTATACAAATTTAATCTGCGATCCATGGGACGAGCCGTTTTAACGATGCGTCCTGCCCGAAGCTCGTCGAAACGCCGGTGTTAAAACGTGGGTAGCTGATGAAGTAGAATGTTCTCTATGTGGCTCGTGTGTTCTCGTCTACGTTTGTTTGCAATGTCCTGTACCCAGATATGCACCTATACATACAGGTGGATGTCGGTATGCACATACCTGTACGTATATATGCATATACTCATTTACTTTTGTTTTTATATATATATATATATATATATATATATATATATATATATATATATATATATATATATATACACGCACACCTATGCATACATAAAAACACGTACGGATGCATGTATACATATATAAATAGTTACAATGAATGTGTGTGAGTGTTTACCATTGCTTATTCACGAATGTATACGAGACGTGTATGTGTCTAAACGTTCCATAAATGTCAATACATATCGTTAGGGACATACGTACTTAAGTTTCTTAAGGCGGAGAACGTGATAATAAATAACCATCTTCTGTTCACTTTTTAACTCCCTTAGCGTCATGGACATTCCTGAGATTGGCAAGGGAAGCAGCGTTACAGACCATTTAATAGTATCACACAGCTCGATTTCTTGGCAAGGGAAATTCGTAAAATGCATTATGTTTGACTCACTCCTCCAGCACAGGGCAGATAAATATCAAATAACAACAATACACAATTTCTTTCTCTCTAACATTCTTTCTTTCTTTCTTTTTTCTTTCACTCATTCTTCTTTTTCTTTTTATCCTTCTTTCTTGTGACGCGCCTGTAACCCAGCCACTAGGAGCTTTGGTTGCTTGGAAGGTTTGAGTACAACAGTCCTGGCATTCAGTCTTCTATGACGATTGTGTACCCGCGCTAAGCACAGCATCAAAATGGAGCTGGTGAGAGAGCTGATCAGGACCAGGTTGTCTAAGAAGAGGTGATTCGGCCCTTAGCAGAAACGTTACAGATAAAAGATAAAAATCCCATGTAACGTAGTAGCCAGATTACACCGGAGAATAGTCGTCAGCAGGCAACTATTTCGATACAGTTGAACTAGTTCCTTCATTGTTTCCACTATTAATACAATATCTGATATGTATTCAGATGTGTATCATATTCATATACTGGAACATATTTATATAGGAGTGAACACTAGAGTGAAATACATCAACGAATAAGTGATCCAAAACGCACCGAAACTATCAAACTGTGCACCTAAAACAAATAAGTCTTATGAAGTCCATCCATCTCGGAAATATACCCTTGAGAGAAACTGAATGCAGCAGCAATACAGGCAAATCACTCTCGTGATACCTCCACAGTGGGTTGTTGTACAACCTTACCTAGTAGCAAGCAACTGACTGCTTACAGCTAAGTGTAATGGGCAATTGAGTTCAAATGATTTTTGCACCTCACACATCACAGAGCCTATAGAAGATTGTGAATTACTGATTATTTCCTCTAATAAACGGACCCTGCCGACTCGGTTCCTCACAACTCAATCTCATTCCCTTTTCTATCTCGCTATTTTTCTATCCTCTCTCCATCTTACTTCTTCCCCTCTCTCAGTAATGCATGCATACACACACAGAGGCAGACGTACATACACACACACACATGTGTATGTATATATGTGTATATATATATATATATATACACACACACACACACACACACACACACACACACACATATATATATATATATATATATATATATATATATGTATCTAATACATATATATATATATATATATATATATATATATGTCCGTCTGTTTGTTACCATCTTGCTGCGAAAACCAGGGAACCAATCTTCACCAAAATTTGTATGCATGTTGAACAAACATCCAGCTCAAATACAGGCTGAATTTCAATACAAATCGATAATGGACCGATTACGGGGTTGGGCTATTACATGATAAAATGAGGGGCGTGCAAAAGTTTTAGGTTCAGGAAAATGTGGCATAATGAGGGTGCCATGACAAGGACGACGACGTCACAGTTTCTATATGAGTGTGTACCTTAAAATAAATCTATTTCTCTATAAGTTATGAGGAAATGCAGTCACTCACTCACTCTCAGAAGGGAAGTGAGCTAGAACGTTAAAACTTAGTGCGCATGCACAAAGAGTTCAAGGTGAATCTGTGCGAAGCGGCTTTACACAACGTGCGTTAGCTTCGTTACTATGGCTACATTCGGAATACTTATTGATCAGACGACGTGTATATATATATATATATATATATATATACGACGGGCTTCTTTCAGTTTCCGTTCAAGGATTTGGTCGGACAAACGCTGTAGCACAAGGCACTTACCCAAGGTGCCACGCAGTAGGACTCAAGCCGGACCTATATGGTTGGGAGGCAAGCTTCCTATAATACAGCCACGCCTGTACATATATATATATATATATATATATATATATATATATATATATATATATATATATATATATATATATATATATATATATGTGTGTATGTTTGGCGTATGTGTGTGTGTGCATGTGTGTGTGTCTGTATTATCCTATACATGTGTGCGTACGAATTGACACCTGTGTGTGTATTCATTTGGATGGTGTTTGCGTGATGCTTGCATGAATGCGTTTCGGCTGTTTAAAATCAAGTTGGCATTAAAGCATATGGTCTATAGTTAGTGTGATAAGAAAAACAGCATCGGTGTTTCTACAAGGTCCAGTGAAATCCAATAATTCTTGACTGTTCTCTTGCTCTGACTTTTAGTGACGTCTATTTAACACTGTAGATGCTAGGAAATTAGAGATGAGATGTCATTGATATTTCAGCATGACTTGACTTTTATCCCGTGAATCATCCATTTTATGAGATGTGAGTTGTTGGTTGAGGGACATTTGGCTGCCATTTCATCACGTCGAGTAATAGGGCAGAAGCTTTTTCGTTGTATCTTATTCAAGGGATGAATATTTACAGAAATTCGCTCAGAAATATTAATACTTATTTTATTATTCTGTAATTTACTTTCAACACATAAAACAAACTAGTATTGTTATGTAATATTAACGAAAATTCATGAGACGGGATGCTTAGTAACTGCTTTCCAAATCTTTGAATAGAAATATATCCAGAATATTCCCTGGAGATAAAATGAGTAAGATTAATGCAAAACCTGATAAAATATGGTGCGTCATACATGCTGGCGCTCTTGACTAAAAGAATAAAGGATGAGATAAACAACTTGAAGTAAATATATATATATATATATATAAGAACATAACTTGTTCTATCTAGCATCGGTGGGTTGATGGTGTATTTGTCGTTTTCCCATATTGAAATTTGGTTTAGTTCATTGTATATTGTATTCTGTACATTTAGCATCATAAAGAGTAATTATAAAAGAAATAACGGATTAAGAAACTCAATTATTGTTAGCAAACCATGTTTAACATTGCGATCTGATAAATAAATCATTTTAAACTTAGATGAAGATATTTCACCGAAATCTTAGACGGAAACATCACATCCAATCTTATTGGACTTCATTTTGATAGATTTACTATTGCTTTTGGCACAGACTTCTGTAAGATACATTGACCTGCCTCTGAATATGATATTGTGAAGCAAACTCCATTCAAAAGAAATAAGAAATTCACTGGTATTTACCAAAAATGATATCTGTTGGGTCAAGGAGTGAATTCTCTTTGTTGTACTTTATATAAACACGCATTATGCATATGTGTATGTCTGTGCGTGTGTGTGAGTGTGTGTGTACGTGTGTGTGTGTGAGTGTGTGTGTGTGTGTAGTTTGTATGTTTGTGTGTGTATTTGAGTGTGTGCCTTATATAAATGTTAAATATATACTTTAGATACATGTAGTGTAGATAGTAGAAGCAATAAAAAAAGACACTATGGGTGGAATAGGTTTAACAAACAGTATTTTCTTAATACTCTAATGGAAAGAGGAAGCAAATCAACGTTTCCGACATTAGTCTTTCGTCAGGAGAAAGGAAATTCTTGAGAGGGTGAGAAAGAGGAACAGCAATGAGAGGGAGAGAGAGATAGAGAGAGAGAACGACGGTGGGTTAGAAATCATGTGGGAATGCTGTACTGCAGGGAAGTTAACAAAGCAAGTGTGTATGAGCAAGTAAGTGGGTGTACGTTTGTCTGGGAGCCAATAAAATGAGGAGTGGTCTGAGCATGGTTTTATTGGATGTGTGCACATGTGCAAATGTATCCAAGTTTGCTGGTATAGTGGTGTACGTTAGTAGGGGTTCAAGGTGTTGTATGTGTGTGTGTATGTGTAATCGTTAAGCTTATGGTCTGAAAGCGCATATGTGAGGAGATGAGAGGACGCGCGTGAGAGATAAAAATATTCTTTCCTACTCTGGGCACGAGGCTCGAAATTTTTGGGGAGGGGGCCAGTCTATTAGATCGACCCCAGTACGCAACTGTTACTTAATTTATTGACCCCGAAAAGATGAAAGGCAAAGTCGACCTTGGCAGAATTTGAACTCAGAACACAAAGACAGACGAGATACCGCTAAGCATCTCGCCCGGCGTGCTAACGTTTCTTACTTCCTCATTGCCCACAAGGGGCTAAACATAGAGGGGACAAACAAGGACAGACAAAGGGATTAAGTCGATTAGATCGACCCCAGTGCGTAACTGGTACTTAATTTATCGACCCCGAAAGGATAAAATGCAAAGTCGACTTCGGCTGAATTTGAACTCAGAACATAAAGACAGACGAAATACCGCTAAGCATTTCGCCCGATGTGCTAACGTTTCTGCCAGCTCGCCGCCTTAAGAGAGGTTAAAATATTGATGAAACAAATAGAACGACAAAAGGGATATGGAGGGTGTGACAGGTGTGTTTACAAGTGTTTGAATATGATACTCATAAAGATGCAAGAAAGTTTCAAACTAAAATAAGCCAGTATCCCTATAAATTGAACAAAGAGTAAAAATTACACTCAAATGCACGGTCTACATGTGTTTGTCACTTCCGTCAGTTCTCCGACGATGGATTTTTCTTCCTTCTCTATCTTCCTCAAGATGATGATGATGATAATGCTGATGGTCATCATCATCATCATCATCATCATCATCATAATCATCATCATCATCATCATCAGCATCATCATCATCATCATCATCATCATCAACATCATCAATATATCACGTTTCTGTACAGGGTCATCAATCAAGGCGTTTATAAAATTGATTGGTGAATAATTAACAGAGTGAGTAATAAATAAATAATTATCATACTCCGATTGATTAGAAATATTTTGAAAGTGAAATCTCTTAAAATCTGAAATGAAAGGATTCTTCTCTGATTAAAGTAAATTGGAAGAAATTTAGGACCTTACACACACACACACACACACACACACACACACACACACACACACACACGCACACACACACACATGCACACGCACATCCAGTACGCTAATGAATTTAGATGCAGCTATGCTGTTCTCTAGATAAGACATCATGCAATATAAACTAAACTTAAAAACTGTGAGCTGGCAGATGGTTATACGCCGGATACAATGCTTAGCGGTATTCCGTCCGTTTTTACGCTCGGAGTTCAAATTCTACCGAGGTCGACTTTGCCTTTCATCCTTTCGGGGCCTATAAAAGAAGTACAAGTTGAACACTGGCGTCGAGCTAATCGACTCATTCTCTTCTCCGAACTTGGGGACGTTGTACCAAAATTTGAAATCGATAACGAAGGGTAACTCAAGGTGGCGAGCCGGCAGAGTCGTTATCGCATTAGGTGTAATTCTTAGCGATAATTCGTCCGTCTTTACGCTCTGAATTCAAATTACATGGAGGTCGACTTTGCCTTTCTTCACTTTAAGGGATGAAAGTTAAGCACTGAGGTTGATCTAATCGATTGACTCCACTCCCCCGAAATTGCCGGCCTTGCGCCAACATTTGAAACCAATATATAAGTTAATTCTAGAATACAAAATAACAAGAGTTAACGCCAAACGAGTTGGATTTTAATTGATTCTGATTTCCAGCTAACTTCACTCTGTAACTGACAATGCCTTTCATACTACTACTACTACTACTACTACTACTACTACTACTACCACTACTACTACCACCACCACTACTACTACTACTACTACTACTACTACTACTACTACTACTACTACTACTACTACTACTACTACTATATGTAAGGTGCATCGTTGAGTGAGAGTTACATGGAGTTTCATCTTTCGCTTTACAGCTTAACTCCAGTGCTTGTTAATTCGAACTTTACAATTAATCTAATTACTCTTATATTCTAGTTACTCCATCAGTCACATTGTTAATATTTTTTAACTAGCTTTCAAATAATTTTTCTTTATTCTGTCTTAACAGCAAAGTCATAATTGGTGCAATGACAGAACAGCAGTGGTCCCTAATTGATCCCTTAAGATTTGCTTATGGCCTGCTATCCATACAATTAGAATCCAATTTGTCAACCAAGATGCTACCTTCATTTATATATCTAAAGAGCTTTGGATATATGATGTGAATGCCTTCCAAAATGATGTTTATCCTTCTTTGTGGATAAATGATGAAATATGTTATATGATAATATAAGAAAAGAAATTCTTTGTTTCGGTACGTTTGACTTTACTATTTCAGAACATTGAATGATATCTTTAACTGCAAACTGGTTCGTAATGAACATTTTCACAAACCTTTATTGCTTCGACTATCTATCAGATAGATGAATGAAATTAATTTAGTTCTTGCAGAGAAATAACGAATGGCAATGCTTTTTGGAGGATGATTAATGGAATTATAAGATTTCCAGCTTTCTAAATTTGATTTTACGTATTGTTTCTTTGTAGAAATGCATATTATCCCCCTCTTTGTCCTTTCTGGGTTGACTGATGGCTCATCAGATACCACGTTACGTTTATCTTTTGATTGCTGTATCTCTAATTTGGTGATAGTTTAGTAGGGTCTTCAATGATGTATACAATTGATTTCTAACTAGAACACAGATTTCGTTTATTATCCGAATGTTGTTTTCTTTTTATTATATTCGCTATGAGCCTTTACTTCCAAAGCTATGTTTTTAACAAACCGTGATCTAAGTTTTAATGAATATCTTCAAAGGTATTGATCGTTATTTTATGGTGAGTGCTCTCAAAGTATTAGGCAATTTAGCTTTACACCAAAATAAAGAATTAATAGTTTTGACTTTTAGAATATTAAAATTATTCAAGATGTAAAACAATCATTTTCATTTTTCAGTTTAAAATACAACGTCAGAAGATAATACTACATATTCGTATTAAATGTTAAAAACGTTTCTGCAGACAAAATAAAGTAAAAAGATACAGCACTTGAGTTACAGACGTGGGGTACTAGACATCCATAGATAATTATTGTACGAAAATAGAGGAATCTAATACTGAGACTAATTGAATCTTTTACTCTTATGAACCAGCTTCTTTTTCCTATATTTAGCTCGAACAGTTCTCAATGATTATAACCAAAGCGAATTTTTCTTCACCTTGTCAATGATTTCTGAAAGGAATCGAAGAGAAGGTTACATGTCACTTCCACAGATATAATACTCATCAACCAAATTAAATTAACTCTTTCAACACCTGTTCTATTTATAACATTCGCAACACTCGTTCACAAACGAAAACAACGCGAGAGAAATTATCAAGATCTACATCTGCCTGTCACTTCAGTTTATATTATAGCAAAATTCTTCTTCTTCCTCCTCCACACACTTATCTTCTCCGTCGGCGTTCTCCTCGACGACGTGGTCATCATCGTCGTCGTCATCGTTGAATCGTTGCAGTTATCCGATGCGGGTTTTGCAAGATTGATTGGTGAACAAATAACAGTGTATGCAATAAATAAATAAACACCTCCATTGATTGGATAAGTTTTCAAAGTGAAACTTAAAAGGAAAAAAAAAAAAAAAAAAACTAGTTGTACTGAGAAAATACTTCCAAAATTCCGAAAGTTTCTATCTAATAACAAAAAAATGGCAATTATTATGACTCTTGTGACTGACTGAATGTGGGAAACTACTTCAACAAACCAGTAATTCAATTTTGACGCATACTCAGCTCACTGACAGGGTACTTGAATCATGCAGTGATACACATAACCACAGACACTTAAATGTAGTGTATTTAAATACACACGGCTGCTTAAGTGCAAACACATTCACGAATACACACAGGTATGCCAAAACAGTCACCCCCCCACACACACACACACACGCTCAGAAACACATGTATGCTTACATATATATATATATTTATTCTTCTTTCTGGTAATCTTTTAATAGTTTCAGTAATTGAATTTCTGCCTCTGATGGCGTACCAAATTTCAGGGGTTTTTTTCCCCCTTTTGTTTTCATATATATACTTGACCATATCAACACTAGAATTTATTTCATTCTGCTACCCATTTTCTCACTCCACATTTATACTCCAATTTTACGCTATGAACCATTAATACGGTCAAGTGCATAGGTCCAGATGCGCATGTAGAAAACATATATACATACATACATTTATGTATATATATATATATATATATATATATATACGTTATATACATATTATATATACATATATATATATATATATATATATATATATATATATATATATATATATATATATATATATATATACACACACGCATATATATATACTTACATATACATATATATATATATATATATATATATATATATATATATATATATACACAAACATACATACATATATATACATTTATGTGCAGTATATATATATATATATATATGTGTGTGTGTGTGTGTGTGTGTGTGTGTGTGTGTGTGTGTGTATGTGTGCCATGTGGCACACGGTGCACCTGTACAAAAAATGTCGATTTAATGGAGGGATTGAACATATGTGAACAAATATTTGGTCATTATAAACAAATCATCTGTGTAGTTGTTCGGCATTTTCTTGCTGGGCACTTATACGTCGTCGAACGACGGAAGAGTCCATGATATGATATATATATATATATATATATAGTTGAAATTTACAGAAAAACAGAAGACGAACACAGGTGTATAAACAACAAGCAGGTGTATTAGTTTGATGCTCGAGAAAGTGACTGGTTGGAGAGAGGGAGTTAGATAGGAGAGCTGGGAAGAAGGGGGATAATAAAGTAGTGGTGATCCCAAAACGAAGGCGCGCGTGCGTATCTGTGTGGTTTGGCTGTGTTGTGGTGTGGGGATGTAAGGGTGTGCGTGTGTGTGTTTGGGGTGAGGATGTGAGGTGGGGTGAGGATGTGAGGTGGGGTGAGGATGTGAGGTGGGGCGAGGATGTGGGGATGGGATGAGTATGTGTGGGTTGGGTGAGGATTTGGGGGTGAGGATGTGGAGGTAAGGGTGAGGTATGTGGGAGAGGGGTATCAATGAAGGGAGAAAGTGGGTAGGAGTGAAGACAGGAAGTTGGTGAGATGAAGAGAGTAGAGGAGAGGAATCAGATGAAGAGAGAGGGGAGTTGAGCCAATGTGGTGCAAAGGAGCGAAGAGAGAAGATTAATTCCTGTTCATGGCGAAGGCGATAGTCCGGATGGCCTCTGTGCAAAAACAATCCGCACACATACAGGTGTTGTAACGAATAACCGATAGAGCGAAAATGGCACGAGATCAGGGTGTCATTGCCGAGTCAAATGTTTCGGAGTTGCTCCGCGAACCGGTCAGCGGCGTCGAGTGCGAGGAGAGAGAGCAGAGGCACGTTCCACGGAACGTGCTCTGGCAATGGTGGTGTGGATAGTGGTGAGGGGATATCCACGAAGGATGAAATGGCGACCCATGAGTTGAGACTGTCTCATAATCACACACACACACACACACACACACACACACACACACACACACACACACACACACACACACACACACACACATATATATATATATATATATAATTATGTGTATTTCTTCTATCTTAATGAATAAAAATTCTTCTGATAGAATAAATGGGTTAATAGAAACCAATGTAGCAAAGACCACAAAATAACTATGGTTAGCTCCTGTTTTTAAGGCAGGAACTCCTTGAAATTTTGGGTATTTGAGTATATTTAAGAATTTAAGGATTGGAGAAAACGCATGTTATAATTGCATACTTTATTCCTACATATGTTTCAAAGGATTACAACCTGTGTGATCCATAGGGATCTTTGATATTAAAATTGTAACCTTCTCATCAGGGAAAGCATGGGAATCATCTTAAACGTAAGACATTATGACCGATTATGAAAACAATAGATAGATAAGGTTATGACTTGATTCATTTGAAAAAAACCGTTAGAGAATTGGACGCTGCCGGATAGTGGGTTGGACAACACATACCAATCAGTGTGTAAGAGCGTACATGCATACATAAATACACATACACAAACACACACATATACATGCATACTGATACACACACACACACACATATACATGCATATATGCGCATATACACATACATACACATGTGCACCCGTATATACATATGTATACATATATATATATATATACACACATATATACACACACACACACACATATATACATATACATACACACCTATATATATACACACACTCATACGTCCACATTTATACATATGCACATACGTACCTACGCATATAAAAATATACACATGTGTGCGTGTCCCCATATACACACATGTATCCATCTACATATACACACATGTATAAATAGAAATATATTCATGCACATACACATAGCTATACATCTACGCCTATTATCTAATCAAATAAACAGATTCGTATATACATATACATACATGAATACATACGCAAACACACGTATGCACATACATACATACATACATACAAATACATATACATATATACATATATACATATATACATATATACATACACATGTGTACATATAAAAGAAAAATAACTCAAGTGTTTTATATATACATACATACACACACCCACATACATACATCCACATATCCATATATGTGTGTGTGTGCATGCATACATATACATATACACACACATACATGTACATACATATATATTTTTGTGCACACACACACATACACATATATACACATACACACACGTGCACATACATATACATACATAAACACACATACACGCATACATACATAAATACATACACACATATACATATAGAAATATGCACTTACATACAGAACTTAATAACGTATATATATGTATGGTTTTATACAAATACATACACTATTATACATGCTTACATATACGTAGATTTGTACGAATCAAGTCATAACCTTATCCATCTATTGTTTTCATAATTGGTAATAATGTCTTACGTTTAAGATGATTCCCATGCTTTCCCTGATGAGAAGGTTACAATTTTAATATCAAAGATCCCTATGGATCACACAGGTTGTAATCTTTTGAAACATATGTAGGAATAAAGTATGCAATTATAACATGCGTTTTCTCCAATCCTTAAATTCTTATATATATATATATATATATATATATATATATATATATATATATATATATATATATATATATATATATATATATATATATATATATATATATATATATATATATATATATATATATATATATCCAACTTAACATGAACGCCTTTTCAGAACACCGAATACTGCGTTATTAGACTTCAGAGATCCTCTCATGTTGGTGTTTGCTGCATAAAAGTCGGACGTCTTTCAGTTTCGTCAACAAAATCCACTGACAACGCTTTAGTTATCCCGAGACTACAATAGAAGACAAATGCCGCAAGTATCACTGAATGGGGCTGAAACCGCAGCCGTGTGATGGGGACGCACATTTTTTTACAACAAAGCCATGCCTGAACATGCTTTGTCATATTTATCTTTTTAGTGTCAAACTATCAATTCTAAAACAGCGAGATCGATGTCCTTCTCCATCAAGATTTTGCTTTTAAATATTTAATAATCAAATGTTATTGACGAACATCAAATGACCTTTCGTTCAAAGAATTCTTTTATAAAAGAACACATCCTCCAAAACTGACACTCAGTTACAGTCCTCATCTTCGCACGCAATGTAATATAGTATAATATAATATATCATACATACATATATATATATGTATG
Source organism: Octopus bimaculoides (assembly GCF_046866305.1). NCBI lineage: Eukaryota > Metazoa > Mollusca > Cephalopoda > Octopoda > Octopodidae > Octopus > Octopus bimaculoides. Next base: position 176,832,668 of record NC_142928.1, on the reverse strand, counting down.
TGTGTCTGTGTGTGTGTGTGTATGTATGTGTGTGTATAAATGTATACGTGAGCGTATGTGCATGTATATCTATCTATCTACCTGTATATATATATATATATATATATATGAATTTTATATATAATACATAAGTATATATATCTAACTGCATATAAATGTTGTATATAGATATATACGCATGTATTTATGGTTGTATGGGGATATATAAAATTGCTTGTGCGTGTATATGCGCATCTATGGACATATACTTGCACGTGTGTGTTTTGTGTGTGTGTGAGTATGTGTGTGTTTGTGTGTGTGTGTGTGTGTGTTTTTGCGTGTGTGTATGTGTGTGTGTGTTTGTGTGTGTGTGTGTGTATGTCTGTGTGTGTGTATGTCTGTGTGTGTGTATGTGTGTATGTACAAACATGTTGCTTAAATATATCTGTGTTGGCAGACATACATACGCACGAAACACTCAAATATTTACAAACTAGTAAATATTTTAGCCTCTTTTTATGCATTCCGATGTAATCACTCACATTTATAAATGCGCAATTAAATATTTTCGCAACACTAAGGAGATAGACAAACCCTTGAATGCACTAAGAATTTTACGTAGATTATATACATTTCACAATACTTAAAGTACTTGTTGTTAAAAGTCCTTCATGTCTTTACGTGCCCAGTGCTATGAAGATATTCTGTTTCACAGAATCTTATTCTAGACTTTCATAAATCCATGGCTATTAGCTACGTAAAAGTCAGTATTAATAATTCTTTCTACTAAAGGCACAAGGCCCGCAATTTTGGGGGAGGGGATAGTTGGTTATAACGAACCACAGTGTTTCACTGGTACTTAATTTATCGACCCCGAAAGGATGAAAGGCAAAGTTGATCCCGGTGGAATTTGAACTCAGAACACAAAAACGGACGAAATTCTGATAAGTAAGGCAGACAAACAGACGGTGAGTATCAGATAGTCCATAACGAAGTTTTTCCCCCATCTCTCTCGCTTCCTATCTGTTGCTTTGCCACTGACTGGAATTGTTTTAGTTGTGTCTTCAAGGTCTCTCTCTCTCTCTCTCTCTCTCTCTCTCTCTCTCTCTCTCTCTCTCTCTCTCTCTCTTTCTCTCAGGTTTTCTCTTGCTATTAAAACAATAAATGTCCAAAATGATTCAGTGTTTCAACCGAAAAACATATACGAATGTATTAGACAGTATTTCTTTAGGATACGGTATCCAATATTTGCTGTGGTTGAAAGCACAAAACAAACACCACCTTTCTTTGAGTCATCACTCACTCCTCTCTCATATGTTGATATGTCTCGAGTTGTAGCCCTAATTCAAAGGGGCCATTCCTGTCATATTTTGTATGAGACTGAATCTCCCTGCGAACTACGTTAATGTTATGCATGTCTGTGGAGTACTCAGTCATTTGTGAGTTAATTTTATCCTCGTGTGGTAATGAAAAGCGAAACTGACATCCAACATTTGCTGTGTGTATGTATCTATGTATGAACTTTTCTTTGGATCTATGTATCTACTGCCTCTCTCAGTTTCTCTCTTTCACTTCCTTTGTGTCCCTCTTTTCCCGCTTTTGATTTTAAAATTTATATATGTATATATGTGACTACTTCTCTTGCGATGAACGCCGTCACCACTCACTGTCTCTTTCACTCTCTCTCTTTCTCTCACTTTTTTTCTCTCTCTCTCTCATTCTCTTTCTTTCTCTCTTACGTCCTCGCTGAAACATTTAAAATCACAAAACGAACGCCATCACCACACACTGTCTCTTTCACTCTCTCTCTCTCTCTTTCTTACTTCCTCTCTGAAACATTTAAAAACACAAAATGAATGCCGTCACCATTCACTGTCTCTTTCACTCTCTCTCTCTCTCTCTCTCTCTCTCTCTCTTTCTCTCTTACTCTCTCACTTTCTCTCTCACCCAATCTTTCTCTCTTTCTCCCTCTCTCTCGCTTTGCCACTTCTTTGAAGTAAGTGTGACACACACATCGGGTACGTACAAAAACAAAAAAGTTAGCGTGTTAATATTATTGATAATACATCTATTTATAAAATTTTATATCTAATATATATTTGTATATAAAATTATTCACTTGCCATGCTCAGACTACGTCACATTCCTAAATTAGCATGTAACTATATTCCATCCTGTTTTGTTCGTTTTTGTTGTTACCGAAATCTTCAATGCGGAGCTGTGTATATGTGGGCGGGTGAAATCTCACATATTGTGGATAGTTGAAATATTATACTTCAAAAAATCTATCTGAAATTTTAACTCGTATTGCTTTTTTAAATACAATACCATTTCCTTCTCAATCGTACATCGTTTGGATATTCTTCGTATATCTCATATATGGCTGCTATTAGAGCTATGCTTTCTTGTGAATAGCTGTGAACTGGAATCTCTTACATTGATGCTGTCGATACAACTGTATAAAGAAAAGAGAATGCTAACAATTTGGTGTTTGTTGCGTGACATTACAATTGCTGGTCTTCCAATGATAATCAGCTAAAATTTGTTCACAAATATCCGGAGGCTAATTTACTTATTTATATATATACATACTTAACCCTTTAGCATTCGGATTACTCTGTCAAATGTAAGGCTTATTGATTTTCGTTCTTTAGAATTAATCATGCATTATCTTGTAGCTTCAAGATTTCGATGATGTACTTATTTGTTTAGAGAATGGCATTATAGGATACGTGTGAGAGGCCAAAACTGTCCAGCTTGAATATAAAACAAGAAATATATTTTGGCCTGATGTGGCCGGTTAAAATGCTAAATGTTAAACACACACATACACACACATACGTAACTATGTATGTATGTATGTATGTATGTCTATGCTCGCATGTACGAGGGAAAAATTTATGGATTTAAGGGTATCGCGAAAGGCCTCTTTGGAGGACCAAACATCCGAGTTCTTTTGCAGGGCTTAGAGAAACGGAAGGACCGCTACAATAAGTGTGTGAATCTGAGACTGGGAATCTTAATTAACTGATCCTCCCGTATTTTCAAAGCCGGGAACTTTTCAGCACCCTCTCGTATGTGTGTGTGTTTGTGTGTGTGTGTAGTTAACCCAACTGAAAAATTACTTATTATCTCTAAAGAACGCAATACGAAATTGATAGTCAAAATGGTATTTTATCGATATTTTCAGACAAAACTTTTCTACCACGGCTCTGACTAAGAGTTGTCTCCTGCCATTAGACAACAAGCCTTATTGAGACTTTTGTCCTACATGATTTTCTTCTAAAGAGCTGACTTCGTATAGGTGTGGTCTATATTGATCCAGTATTTTAGCAGTAATATATTATCAATCCCAGAAGAAACAAAAACAGAAAGAAACCTTACACGGCTTAGACGTAAATCGAAACCGTCAAGCATGTTCTGCGCGTTACTCTACAAAATTTTAACCGTTGCTGGTGTTACTTTGTTGCAGCTGTTATCATTGTTGTTGCTGCATTTGTTGCTGTTCTCGTGATTGTTGTTGCTGTTGTTGATAATGATGATGATGATTCTGATGATGATGATGCTGATGATGCTAATAATTATCTTTATTACACTGATATCGTATTAACTATTTTACTCAACTGTGAAATGTGCCGATACAAGACAAACAATCCAATTCTTACATGTCACCACAGAAAGAATGAAACGAACGAGCGCAAAAATATACATGATACACACACACACACACACACACACACACACACACACACACACACGAACTCACACACATACACGAACACATGCACACACACACTCACACACATGCAAACACGCACTCAGGCGCGCGCACACACACACACACTCTCATAAACACTCATACATATATAAACATATGCACATACACCAATCTATTCACCTATATATACATACAAGGGAATATGTATATATATATATATATATATATATATATATATATATATATATATATATATACATCTAGATATAGTTAAATAGATAGAAAGATAGATAGACAGACAGAGAGACTGATAGATAGATAACATTCTATGCCATTTAATCTTATATATCCTCTTTTTTCCATACGTTTCCCTCTCTACCAGTTTTATGAAGACTGCCTTGAGCCAAGTAGACGTAAACCGCTGTTCATTCCGTCTGAATTTACCACGCCTTTTTCTGACGCCATGGAAAGTCATTAAAACGAACGGGAAAACTGACTATTGGTTATAATAGTCAACCATGTGTTAGATTTTAGAGCTTTAGACTTAGGGGTGTATGATTTTATTAGTCGTAAGTGATAGCTATTGAACATAACTGCTTTTTTCACCTTATTCAAAAGTTAGCCACTGGAAAGTTTATATTTTCTATTTATATAGTAGTATTATTTTGTGTGTGTGTATATATATATATATATATATATATATATATATATATATATATATATATATTACAATTAAAAGGGTAAAGGTTTATCAATTTATTAATAAATTAACAATTAATAATTTTTACCAAGGCCTTCGTTATGTAAACACCATTATCGGTGGAAAACTTGTTTAAAAGTTCTTATACATTTATAAACATAATTAAGGGATCAGCAACAGTAATGCTATCTGTTGGAGTCTCAGCATTTTAGCTGCTATTTCTGAACTTCGGTATGTGGTGAAGCAACTGTTGCTGATCCCTTAATTATGTTTATATATATATATATATATATATATATATATATATATATATATATATATATATATATATATATATATATATGTATGTATATGTATATATAGCTTTGGTGAGATTTTTTTTTTTTGACCAGCATCTATCTCAAACCGTGCAAAGTATCTCAAAATAAAGAATCAGAAAGAAGAGCTCAATAGATGTTGGTTCAGAGATTTATAACACAGCATATGGAGACTAACTGAATCACGAGAATTCAAGGCTCGCGCGCGCGCGCACATACACACGCGCGCGAACACGGTCACATGGACACCCAGACACACACACACACATGCAAACACACACATGCAAACACACACACACACACACGCACATATTATTTAAAACAGTTTGATTCGGCTCCATGCTATCGAAAGTTTCATGGACCTCAAACAAGCCCGCCTTTTCAGAGGCCCGCGAAAATTTAAACTTTCAGTTGCATAGAGATTTGAATAATACATGTAAACCCTATTAAATGTATTGAATGCCTTTCTCTTTTTGATTATCTACTCACCCGTGTGTATATGTATATATATATATATGTGTGTTTACATACATATATATATATATACATACATATATATATATACACACACACACACACACACACACACACACACACACACAATACTCAGGAAGAGACTATTCTAGAGTACGTTCTGTCTTGTCTTCGAAACATCTAGATAGAATAGAGACAGCTGAGGAAGGGATATTCCAAGTGGCTTTCCGTTTTCCTATGTGTTCGTTCCGTTGTCTGTAGTTTATTGTTCTAACGTCCTGTACCCTGATATGCATGTATATACACATGTAGATGTAAGTATGTACATATATGTGTGTATACATGTATATATATTCTTTGTATTATTACATTATTGAACGCACACGTCCTATTTTGCAAGTAAGTCCACTATTATTCTGACGTGACTATCTTTCTATCTATCTATCTATCTATCTATCTATCTATCTATCTATCTATCTATCTATCTGTCTATCTATCTATCTACCTTTCTATCTATTTATCTATCTGTCTTCCTCCATCTTTCTATCTATACCTCTGTCCTGGCCTCTACTTCACTGCTATACCCTTCTGTCCCTTCCTCCTTGTTCCACTTCCTCCCTCCACCATCCTCTCTATCTATTTATCTATCTGTCTTCCTCTATCTTCCTATCTACCCTTCTGTCCTGGCCTCTACTTCACTGCTTCTGTCCCTTCCTACTTGTTCCACTTCCTCCCTCCACCATCCTCTCTGCTCTCGTGTGACCTGTGGTCAACTTTCTTTTCACTCCAGCCGCTGTGAAGGCAAGACGAACTACTAGCGTTCTACCTCAGATTTGCGTTTGGCCGTACGGCTTTTGAATGTTGTTTTCACTGTCCATTTTTTCCTGTCTTGGTTTGTGTTTGCCACCTTGGAATCCTCTGTGTAGTGGGTTGATCCACTACTCAGGAAGAGACTATTCTAGAGTACGTTCTGTCTTGTCTTCGAAACGTCTAGATAGAATAGAGACAGCTGATGAAGGGATATTCCAAGTGGCTTTCCGTTTTCCTATGTGTTCGTTCCGTTGTCTGTAGTTTATTGTTCTAACGTCCTGTACCCTGATATGCATGTATATACACATGTAGATGTAAGTATGTACATATATGTGTGTATACATGTATATATATTCTTTGTATTATTTATATATATATATATATATATATGTATGTATGTATATATATATATATGTGTGTGTGTATGTTTGTGTGTCTGTGTTTATCCCCCAACATCGCTTGACAATCGAGGCTGGTGTGTTTACGTCCCGTAAGTTAGCGGTTCGGCAAAAGAGACCGATAGAATAAGTACTAGGCTTACAAAGAATAAGTCCTGCGGTCGATTTCTTCGACTAAGGGCGGTGCTCCAGCATGGCTACAGTTAAATGGCTGAAACAAGTAAAAGAGTAAAAGAGTATATATGATGACTGCAAACACGTGTTCGAGTATTGCCATCGCTTGATCGAGAGTCCCATCGCTTGATCGAAAGTCCCATACATGCGAAAGCTAGGCCCAGCCATTCTTAGGTCAGGTTTTACTTTTGTGTTTCAAGCGATGACTGTGCATTATGATTTTTTTATAGTGAGGAAAAGATTTTCACAAATCCAATCCAACTCTCCGAACATGGACAACATAAACTCGACAAGAAAAACTAGTCTACATCATCGAATATTGTCAGTGTCGCAGATTTTTACTCATAGTTTCCTAGAGAGACGTTGTGACAACAGAGGGACTTCCCACTCCTAGTGCGGCAACCGCACACCTGGACGCCAACTCAGGTATTTCCACGTCCCCGCACATACATGCATACACACACATGTACACATTGTTGGATGGTCGTTGACTGCCCATGAGCTCTTCCTCCCTCCTTTGACAGGTTGTAACCAAGTACAACCTGGTTCATGGTGCGGCCGTCGGCAACTAAACTGACAACTCCATGAACCTTGCTTGGTGAACAGGATGATTGTTGGATAGCCTGCAGGACGAAATGCACACACACACACACACACACACACACACACACACACACACACACACGCACGCACGCACGCACGCACGCACACACACGCACGCACGCACACACACACACGTACACACACGTCTATTCATTTCGACACCGGCGTATGTATTTCGACATCGGCGTATGTATGTCAAAAACGGTTAACTGGGACCTTATTTTGCTGGAGTATATACGTAAAAGGCGGAATTTAAGAATACTGCACACAGATACACCTGAATCTATTGAGTAATCTATGTATGTATGCATGTATGAATGTATCTATCTATCTATCTATCTATCTATCTATCTATCTATCTATCTATCTAAAAGCACGTCGAGATGCTAGGCGAGCAAAAATTAACCCGGAAAAGTCAGTGGGTTTGTTACTCGGCACCTGGAGAAGCAAGCCCATACCGTCCAACAGTGACTCCGTAGTGGGACGCTGGACGGACGGACCGGTTAAACTGCTCGGGGTCTGGTTCAGTCCGGACCTCCAAATGGATAAGAACTGGGACGAGATCACCAGTAGAGTGATCAAACTCAGCCAAACATGGGCTGAGAGAAAGTTATCTCTAAAAGGCCGGGCGGAGGTGGCTAATGTGTATATCGCATCAGTCATCGATTACCGCCTGACCGTCGTGCCTTGTCCCGATGCCACCATCACGAAACTAGAACGCATACTTTTCCGCTTTCTGTGGAAGGGTGGCGTTCCGATGGTGAGGCGATCCATTTGCTGTCAACAACCGTTACGTGGAGGACTGGGGATGCCGTGGTTAATGATGCGCAGACATGCGCTGAGACTGCGGCATCTCTGGAACTTCATTGACGACGGTGAACAGGTGTGGGCGCCGTTTGTGAGGCACGCCTTCCCGCAGCTCGTCTCACTCACCGAACTGCAAACATGGATCAGGAAGAGACCGAAACTGGGCGAATGGCACCGCGAGTGTCGCCAAGCTCTACAACAGCTCTGCCGTCCGGGATCAAACTTGTGCAACTTCCAAACGACCAATGCGTTCTATAGAGGACTAGTGGAGGGGAGGTCTGACGACACTCTCGGGGCAAACCTGGGTGTCGACGAGAAATTCTTAACCCGCCTTTTCAAGACGACGTTCGGGCCGGGGCCTATGGATAATTTCCAGAGATCCCTGGCTTGGCAATGCTATCGAGACGCACTACCAGTTCGAGAGAAGATCTACAGACACGGTTCGAAAACCACCGGACCGACCTGCCCGAGATGCGGTCAGAGCGACGAAACCGTTCTGCACGCACTCGTGCAGTGTCCAGATATTTCAGAGCTGTGGACCTTCGTCGAACGGCTGTTGTCGCGTGTGGGACGAGCCCACTTATCAGCCGAGTCTATCGTGAATATTGTTCCGCCACCTTCCTTTAAACGGGAAGGAAAAACGTTTTTTGTAACACTGATAGCTATGGCAAAAGAATGCGTGTGGTGGACGCGTTTGAAAGGTCTACAAACAAACACTTTCCTCTCTGGTCAGTCCCTCGTCAACTTTTTCAAGTACCACTTGAAAAGGAGGATGAGGATAGAGAGGAAAGTGTTGTCGAATGAAAGTTTCAATAAAAAATGGGTAAATGTGGCAAGAATGGTAAGAATGAAAGACGACACCATTTTAAGCATAGACTTGTAACAAAAAGAGACAAAAAGAGAGAAGGTACTTACTTTCATGTACCTTTAAAAAAAAAAGCCTGAGGTGACCGTGGTCTTTTCCGTAGGCTTTTCTCTCCACGGATAAACCTAATCTGTTCCCCGTTTTTTACATCGACTGTGATACACGATCCCTATTGATCGCCCCCTCCCACGTTTTTTTTTTTTTTTTTTTTTCTTTTCTTCCCGTGATCCCTTTTGATCCAAATTATCCCCCCCCCCAAAACTCTACTTTGTAATTTGTCCATTTTCTGTATTTAGCCCTGTGTGGCTATAATAAAAAGATATCTATCTATCTATCTATCTATCCATATGTATGTATGTGTGTGTGTGTGTGTGTGTGTGTATACACGAGGTCTGATCAATAAGTAACCGGACTTACCGTAGTAACGAAGCTAAAGTACGCAGAGTGAAGACGCTCGGTACAGATTGAACCTTGAACGAAAGATTAATAGGATAGAATAATGGAAGAAGAGGCGTTAAAAGTATATACTTTTGCTTTTCAGGCATATTTTGATATCTCTCTCATGTGGCGTATTTAACTCGACCGTACTTTTATTTCCGTTGAATTCTGCCTGTAATGTATACTTCCCTCCTTGCGAAAGTCCTAACAGATTCTTTGTAAATAATCCTCCTGAGATAGAACATAATACAAATTAGTTTCTACAGAACATGCATCTTTCTTTGTAATTAATATTATGTTTTAACACACATTCTCTCTCAAACAAACACACACACACACACACTTACACACATACCTACACAGACAGGCACATTTTTTGAATTGTTGCAAGTCAATTAACCTGCATATATTATGGTATAAACATGCTAAATCTTGATTGTTGTGAAGTATAGCAAGAACCATTGGCATTGTAGTTCGATGAAGAGGCACTCCGTCACTTACGACGATGAGAGTTCCAGTTTATTTGATAAACAGAACAGCCTGCTCACGAAATTAACATGCATGTGGCTGAGCATTCCACAGACTCGCGTTACCTTAATTTAGTTCTTAGGGAGACTCAGCTTGACACCGAATGTGACAAAGCTGGCTCTTTCAATTACAAGTACAACACACTTTTACCAGCTGAGTGAACTGCAACAACATAAAATAAAGGGTTTTGCTCAAAGATACAACGCTCCGCCTGGAATCGAACTCACGACCTTCTGATCGTGAGCCGATTACATTAACCACTAAGCCACGCGCCTTCACTATATATAGATATAAGCCAAGGTGATTGTTGACTTAATTAATTTGAGCCAGAGACAGAGAATGGGTGATGTTTCCACATGTGTGTGAGTGATGTTTCCACTTGCTGGGGCAGTTGCGAAGGGATATCAAGATCAAACACCCAGGGAAATTGACGAAAGGTTTCTTGTTTCATCAGGACAAGGCCCCAGCACGCAAGTCCTTGTTATCACGAGCTGATGTGTGTGACTGTGGTTTTGAACTGGTTCATCATCATCCTTATTCTCCTGATTTGGCCTCCAACTGATTATCATCTGTTCCCTAATATCAAAAATTACTTAGTTCGGAATCAGTGTCGCAATGAAGAAGACGTCAGATCTGCCGTTGATGACTTTTTTTACCAACAAGATGAAAACATCTTCAACAATGGGATGCAAGTACTGCAACATCGATGGAAGAAGAGTATGAACCACAAGGAAGACAATGCTGAAAACTAAGCCTCCTTTGGTCATGAGAGAGTTTTCATCAGTGTATGAACTTTTCATACATACATACATAAATACATACATACACACACATACACGCACATACACATATATATAAGTGTGCGGGGCTGAATGTGTGTGTGTGTGGGGGTGTTGCGGCCTGAGTGTAAACGTAAAAATGTAAATACCTCCTTCGGTCATGAATGACCATGGGATTACACTTAGAAAGTCCCCCTCCGAGGCACAAGTCTGGGAAACGTTGTTAATGGAAGACCAGCAGCCGCCCATGCATACCAGCCTCCCCTCTCCATGCCACGTATGTTATCCAAGAGAAAAGCAAAGGCCGATACAGCTTCGCACTTGTGATGTCGCAACTTATTACTAAGGCTGAATGAACTGGAGCATGTATGTATACAACAGTAAAATGTTGCACAGAAGGGCAACAAGGGGTAAAAACACACAAAAGACCAAAAGATTCGAACATGGTCGTCCCACATCAGTTGTCAACCAAAAATCTTCAGAATTTCGCCCCATCACCAATAAGGTTCTTCCTTTTGGTATTTGCAAGAATAGTAAACGCCGCTGGGATAAGTGAGTGGACATGAAGAACTGAATGAAAAGATAGGACAATGTAAAATCTATATATATATATCATCATGATGTTCATATGTAAAATATATATGTATTAACATATGCATGTATGCTTCCGTATATGTAAGTATGTATGTATGTATGTATATATATATATATATATATATATATATATATATATATATATATATATATATATATATGTATATTTATTTATTTATTTATATGCATATTAACATTGAGCAAATTTGAAAGAGGAACTAGCTTTTATGATATTAGGGAGCTAAATGGATAATAGAGCTTTTGAGAGTTAGAGGAGAAGAAATGAAGATATTGTTTCAATAGGGCCTAGTTAAGGTGAGAAATGAGGATCGAATGTAAGAATGAAATTTCAGAAAAAGAAAGGAGAAAAAAAAACACAAAAAAACAACAACAACGAACGGCTGAGAACCTAATTGTTTTTAAATCTGATATGTGATAGAAGGGGAATAAAATAAGAAATGCTGATGAAAGAAACCCAACCAAATAATTGAAAGTGTAAAGAACAAAAATTTATCTGTGAGGACGGAAACAAAAATGGAAGTATATATATGTGTGTGTGTCTGTGTATTTCTATATAGCGTGTGAGAGATAGTGGGAGATAGATGGATGCATACATATTTCTATATATATGTATATATATATACACACACACACACACACATATATATGCATGTATATACATGTGTGTGTGTGTGCGCGCTTAGAAAGAGAGAGGGGAGAGAGAAGGAGAGAGAGGGAGAGGAAAGAAAGAGGTAAGTGGCGTGTTGGCATGCCATTAACAAAATGGATGACTTCTGCCATCTAACTTCACAGTATTGAAGAGGAGTTACATGTACGTTAACGAGAACTGACATACAGACTGTAAACAGAAATCTTGGCTCTGAATAAACAACGGGAATAACGAAACTTCAGCACTTTTGTATTCAACGCTCACACATTCACACTCATGCACACACACACACACACACACACACACACACACACACACACAAATATATATATATACACACACATACACACACATTCAGACATTTTGCACACATACACGTATATGGATACACACACACACACACCTACACACTGTAAGCACGATTACATATATAAACTTATACAAATGCATACACATATATGCAGAGACGTATCGTATTTATACCATGTGCGCCCTAAATCTTAGATAGACAGACAGATTGACACATAGACAGATAGATAGGTGGACAGATAGATAAATCTAAATATCTGACTATATATATATAGCCGACTAAGAATCCATAAGTTAGAAAAATGCATATGCATATCTGTCTGTATGGGTATATTAATCGAAGTGTACGGTATTATATATCCATTACGGCCGATCTTACCAATCGATTGGTAATTATCGATTGGTAAACTGCTGACTTATTAGATATAAATGATATTTTGTTGTTGCTTTTTCAGTAATAAATAATTTCAGGAGAAATAATTAAGGCAGTTTGCGTCGATTTTTGTTCAGATTCAAATTAAGTAGTAGAGAGGTATGGCTTGGCATTCTTCTGCTTGGCATCATATTCAGCTGATAGATATTTCCCACCTCTTTGCAACAGATAATTTTATTATATACATATAGCATTTTTCATGTTATTTTAATAATTTGAAACCCCCCATTAAAAATATTCTTCAGTGCTAGCTCCGTATATTAGAAATGCTTTTCTTCAACCTATTTAAAAACAATGTGTGTTGAATTCATTTAAAATAGGAGTAAATGATCTTACTTTCAATATCACATTCTTGGGTTGCATGTATAAATTGTTTAATAAATTCTGAAAGAATTAGCTACAGCAGCAGTCCTCGACCATTTTTTGCCTACGGATTCCTTTGATCCCTATTCTATTCTGGTGGGTCCCCCAAGCCATTAAATGTTTAAAATCTAGTTTTATAGATACTTCTTTCAATATTCCAAATTTCTCATACATTCATACACTTGTATATGTTGAACTACATAAAGCGTTTGAGAATGCGACCTAGTTGTTTCTTCCAATAAATACATCTATAGCAGAAATTTTTATTGGATCCTTAATACGCTACTATGGATCTCCAATTTAGTATTTTGTTTGTGTAGACTCCCCACAAAATCTTATATATGTATATTTTTTAGTGCCGTTGACACCACCGATTAAATGGTACTGACCAGATGTCGAAACCATAATGATATCCGTGGGGCAGCTGATGATGGACGTATGTTGGATTGTTGGTATGGCTGTGAATAATATTATAACACATCCTTTTGATATATATATATATATATATATATATATATATATATATATATATATATATATATAGGCACTGGGCTCATACAAACCCCGGTTGTGAACCATTGTTCTTTTGACGAGGTCTAAACTCTCATTACATATATTGATATCTACTCTGAATTAATTTGGGCTGTCTCGCGAGGTACGTTTATTGAATATACTATTGAGTGTGCGTGTCTGAGTGTCTATCTGACATTCTGCCTGTGTCAATATGTGAAAATTATATTAAAATCAAGATTATGCTCTAGTTTAACCAGCGGTATGTCTCAAAGTATTTCGAACGATATATTTTATAACGAATACGAGCCTTAACCTTATATACGATGGTATCTATTGTGATAGAAACATACTGATATATCACCCGTAAGATATATACACATATGTATAATGATATTATGAAACATGTCAAGATTTACCGTCATATAGTTTCAAACTCTACTTTGACGATTTTAAAAGTTATAAACTTATTCCCAAGATCCTCTGTGACGTAATATAAGACGCGCAGCATAAATGTCGTTAGAGAAGTTGAATTTGAAAATAAGATCGGGAAAGTCTTGAAATGTCTACTTAATAAATTTCCACACGTTAGAATTCACTGTTAAATATATAACACTAATATTAAATCATGAAAATTTCTTAACAAAAAATCAAATATATACTAGACGTGCATTTAATGTAGAAAGCTGTCCATTATTTATGTCGATATATATATATATATATAATAAACAAGGACAAAACTTTAAGATTAAAACTGACTTCACTTGCGCTTCTGAAAACTTCATCTACGTTATAGCATGTTCAGGCTGCAATAGGAGCTATATAAGTTCAACAGGAATGTCTCTAAGAGGTAGACCTACACTACACAGAAAACAAATCTACTACCCCCCCCCCAATACCATCAAATACCACTCAGTGGTCACATAGACAGATGTGCCAAGGAAGGTTAGCCACAATTCACAATATTCCCTCTATACCAATGCACGGAAAGGACCTCAACCTGACAACGACTAAATAAAGAGGTTACATTATTTGAAAAACCAGAACTTAACAGGAATTTAAAATGCACTTCACAAATAAAATAACAACCAGAAAAAAGGAAAAGAAGAATTATCTCCCCATAGCTAAGAAATATTATATTCACTGATTATCCCTTTAGCTATATTCAGTGATTATCCCCCTTGAGCTATACTCTCCTGTATGACCGCAAAACTGTATCATAACTGCTTCTACGCAAGATTAAATCAAAACCTTTTTATGGTTTCATAACATTGAGTTATGATTAGCGAAGGGAAACCGGTCGACTTTGTACATGTTGTAATGGATGAAATAATCTTTGTATATAAAATCGAGATTTCTATGCTTTTTCACCTTAATTTATTTTTTATTTACCACCTCGTGGAATCTCCTGCCGAATTTTTCACCGATATATACGACACATAAGACCCAAAATTCCATAGAAAACAACACCATTAAAAAAAATTATAAACAAGAAAAAAATTACAACTGAAGACATTTTAAAAGAACTAAAACATAACTGAAGTCTGATTACTTTAATCGACAAGCTTGAGGCATCAAACATACTCAATCATGAGAAAAAAGGAAATGAAGAAATGACTCATCACTCAGAGCAGGTTAGTATAGATATAAACCTTTTATGCACTACACTAAATTTGATTTTCGCAGACAAACTAGACAATGAATAATTCCCAATAGAGGAAACTCAAAATGAATTCATAGAAACACAAGACCATCTAACAAAAAGGAATATCAAACACATTTGGAACACAAATCTTAGAAACAGAAAATTCGCATTCTGGAACATGCTTAAAAATTCCAACAAGGCAGAAATTTACGAACGCTGGATGCGCTCAACACCAATAGTATTTTAAACGAATCTGATGGATAGAGAGAAGTGAGAGAAAGATTGGCATTGTATCAAATGGAAACAGAAATAGAACTACTTAGATTAAGAGCATCTAACAATGAAGCAAAATACAAAAGCATTGACGAAGAAATGCACAGAGAACTGAATAAACATGCTAATGGACAAACTCTGGAAAACATTACTAAACTTTGGATAGAAACATGTGAAGCTGAAGAAAGAAATTCCCTTCAACGCTGGGAAAAAAATGATAACTCCTTCCAAAGTTATGAATCGAACTTCAGAAAAGGGTTTAACTTGGATAACTCCTTTATAAGAAGACAACAAAAAATAATCATAAAGAATGGAATAAAGAACTAAGCTCTTTTAATTATGGATGCATAAAAGAAAATAATTACGCAGGACCAACCACACACCGGGAAAAAATCGTTCACACACTAGAAATAGGGATCACCCACAACGTAAACATATTAGACCCATGTTTCAAAGTTCTCAGCCGACCCTAAACCTTGGAAAATCACAAGATAATATTTGAATAGGAATGTTCCGCAAACCAGAAATTTCAGAAAAAATTGCAGCACGGTTAGGAACTTTAAATCCTAAACAGGAATGAAAAAGACACAAGGCACTATACCCAATGCCAATCAAAGGACCCTAGGCCACATGAACACACACAACAACTTGATAGAACAATATCATCACTCTTTTAAACCAAATTCCAACAGATACATCAACAACCCAAACCGACGCTACCATAACGAACGTTTTTTAGCCCCAGACGAGAGTAACAGGGACACACGTTGGAACATAACATACAGAAAAAAACCAAACGTAATTCATTTATCAAAGGATTTCCTATCAACAACAAAGGTCAATATACTTTCAAGAAGGCTAAAATTCACCCCAACTCCACGCAGAACCAACCAAAATGAAATTAAAGATAGTATAACGGAATTCTGCAGAAAATTAAGACTAATTCACTCTAATATCCAAGATGATTCACTGGTTAAAAACAAAAGTAACCACATCCTACACGAACATAGAAATAAAACATACGACGATTTCTGTAACCACGGCATAAACTTCCCCAGCCACAACCTGCACAAGCAAAAGATTAACTCAAACTTTAACACTACCCAATAGAAAGAATTAATTGAATTATAAAATGATGAGAAATTAGCAATTAAAGAAGCCGATAAAGAGAATGCGGTAGTAATGATGGGCACGGACTACTACAGATGCCTAGTAGTATCCATGCTGAATAATGAAGACTACTACGAAAATATCGGAGACTACAATCCTCAAAGAATAATGAAAAGTCTTTCGACGTTAATTCAATTACACAGAAAAGACCTGACGAAAAAATAAATAAACTATACAACTAACTTTAAATGTAAACTCAGCCTCTTCTATGGCTTACCGAAAATTCATAAAAGACATATTATAAATGGAGCAATTAAAAAATCAACGAAGTCGTACATACTTATACCAACACCAGGAGACCTTAAACTAAGGCTCATTACCCAACTTCGCTTATAGACGTGGGATAAAACGTGCAAAAAGAATTAATATACAAACACTAAGAGCACTAATAAACAACACAGCCACAGAAACAACGAAGTATATAACACTACTATCCCAAACTTTCCAATACTAAATAAGAAACTTATTGTTTCCAATATTTCATAAGAAACAAGACACACAATACGTACGTGTTGTATAAAGAATAGAATTTTCGTCCGTGGAAACCTCATTACGTGCAGGAGCTAAAATCTGAAGACCGTGACCGCAGAAGTCCAGAACTCCAGTACTCCAAGAAGTCCAGATCTCACTCCACGTGACTTTTACCTGTGAGGTTACACAAAAGAGGAAGTGTACAAGACAAGTCCTCGTACACTGAAGGACTTAGAGACACGGATTCAGGAGGTTGAAAATGATATCCCAGGCGACATCCTTCAGAAGGCTGTACATTCTATCCCTGGCTGTTTGAGGAGATAGTTTGACGCCACCGGTGCCTACGATGAAATATGAAGATAATCTTTCATTTTCCCAGGTAATAAAGAACATGTATCATTTGTTTCGATAAAGTTGTAAAAATAATATGGATTTTATTACCTATTTTTAAAGCCTACTTACTTTTCACCCACCCTGTATATTTAAACGAAAGTATAAGAATACACACAAAAAAAAAAAACCGTATGTATTCCTCATGCTGAATAGAACCTACCGTAAACAGAGCTTTGTCACTTTGCTGTAAATACTGTTTATTAACACTTGAATGAATTTTCGGAGGATTCATTTTGTAGTTATTTCCATCAAGTTCTTTTATTAAATTGTACCTCCTTCTTATAACACACATTCATTTCAATACTTGTTAGTTCCGTCATTACATTATATGGTTGCTATATTTTGTTCCATAATGTTTGGTGCTTTCTTTTATTTTTCTACAACCGT